>NC_057799.1:228777674-228778693 GCF_018294505.1 Triticum aestivum
CCACCAGCTACATCTTCGCACGCAAGGAAGTGCGTCCGGGCAAAAAAAAACAAAACGATCCCCCCTGACTGCTGGGACCCAGCAGCTACACCTTCGCACGCAAGGAAGTGCGTCCGGGCAAAAAAACAAAACGATTCGCCCCCCTGACTGCTGGGACCCACCAGCTACATCTTCGCAGGCAAGGAAGTGCCTGACAGTCGGGACCCACCTGGTCGAAGCGTACGTAGCATTCTCATTCTGGTCGCGAACGTGTACGTACATATATACTGGTCGATGTAGAGGCGCGCACGTGTCGTAGTAGAGGCGCGTACGTGTCGTAGTAGAGGCGCGCACGTAGCATGTACACGTACGTACAGCGGCCAGGGTGCAAGAAAGAAAATACGGCCATGTACGTACATACGGGCAGGGTCTCGAACGCCTACTCGCGCATACGTACGGCCAGGGCTTGTGTACATGGCTGGGTCGGAACGGAGAAACAACGTCGTCGTCGTGTTATGGGGAGGCAACAGAATGCGTCGTGTTCATGTGGAGGCAACGGAATGCGTCGTGTTCGTCGGGAGGCAACGGAACGCGTGGGAGCCAACCGGCTGGGTCGGAATGGAATGCGTGGTCGTGTTCATCGGGAGGGCTTGGACGGAACATGCGATGGAAACGAGGCCCGGCGTACCGCAAAACGGAAGAAACGACCTTGTGTTCGACCGGCCACGTACGAAACGGGATCCTGTTCATCGGGAGGGGTCTGGCGTACCGCAAAATGGAGGAAACGGACCTCCTACAGTCGAAACGGGGGTCCTGTTGATCGGGAGGGGTGTGGCGTACCGCAAAACGGAGGAAGCGGACTTTTGTTGGAGTACTACGGTCGAAACGGGGGTCCTATTCATCGGGAGGGGTGTGGCGTACCGCAAAACGGGACTCCACGGGATACTGTTCATCTCCACTGTCGACCTCCTCCAGCCTCCACGGGCTCCTGTTCATCCAGCCTCCACCGCGCGCTACTCCACCGGCTACTGTTCAACCAC
>NC_057799.1:228779236-228896151 GCF_018294505.1 Triticum aestivum
TAACAGCCATCGATCGATCGCTCGGGTTCAGTAACGCGTAGCCTGCAGTGCAATCGCTCGGGTTCAGTTAGAGCCCAACGCCTCGCTCGGGTTCAGTTAGAGCCAACGCCTCGCACACACGCGCGTACGTATATGAGAGAAACGCGCATCGCTCCGCCCCCGACCTCCCACCGTAATCGGGAACTCCCCGAATCCCCCCCCCTCGCTTCTACCACGGTTTTTTCCGTCATGCAAGGCCCAAAGAATGTCATGCAGCTGCGTCTCCGGCCCGCCCAGGACGAAAAGCCCATTTTCTGTCATGATTTTTTGTCATAGAAGTAGGAGCCCACCACATCTATGATGATACCGGGTTTTGTCACAATTATCGTCATAGAAGTGTCATATGTATGACAGAAAAAAATTTCGTTCGGCCCAAAATGTCACAGATGTGTCTTTTTTTTGTAGTGCACCCTCGGGGAAAACAATAAGCCCCTATCTTTCTATGTGTCTGGTTGAAACGTTTTGCTCATGTGTATGCGGTGAGTGTTAGCAATCATAGAAGACTATATGATGGTTGAGTATGTCGAGCTCTTATTACACTCCGTTGAATAAGTTGAATTGCAATTGCTGTGTGACTAAGAACATAGGTTGTTGGGTTTCAAGAGAATTCATTGTTTGAACCTTAACATGTGAATTGGTTGCCATTATAACATGAGAAGTTTTATAAAAAGGAATTGCTGTTATGATCTAGGAAAAGTGATTGAAATTATCATTGATCAAACTTATGCACTTTGCTAGCATTCACACTTCATAAATTATTTCTTTTATCATTTACCAACTCGGGGATGAGTATGAATTAAGCTTGGGGATGCTGATACGTCTCCAACGTATCTATAATTTATGAAGTATTCATGCCATGTTTATAATAATTTTATATGGTTTTGGTATGTTTGCATGGAACTAACCCGGACTGACGCTGTTTTCAGCAGAACTACCGTGGTGTTTTTTTTGTGCAGAAATAAAAGTTCTCGGAATTGGACGAAACTTTTTCACGATATTTTTTGGAACAAATGAGACCCCCGAAACTTTGTGGGAGGGCCATAAGAGCCACGAGGAGGGCACAACCCACCAGGGCCCGCCTGGTGGGCCGTCTGTGCCCCGGCGGGTTGTGCTCACCTCGAGGCCCATCTTAGCGTGAAACCAATGCCGAAAAATCCTATAAATAGAGAAACCATCAGAAGTTAACCTAGATCAGAAGTTCCACCACCGCAGGCCTCTGTAGCCACCGAAAACCAATCTAGACCCCGTTCCGACACCCTGCCGGAGGGCGGAATCATCTCCGGTGGCCATCTTCATCATCCCAGCGGCCACCACAATAAGGAGGGAGTAGTCCACCCTCAGGGCGGAGGGTTTGTACCAGTAGCTATGTGTTTAATCTCTCTCTATCTCTCTCGTGATCTATATCATGGGCTTTGTTAATATAGTCGGATCATATGATGTTTCTCCCCGCTATACTCTTGTTGTGATGAATTGAGTCTTTACCCTTTGAAGTTTTGTCTTTTCAGATTGAATATTCAGAGATGAGAACACATGATATATGTCTTGCGTTATGCATACTTGAGGTGACAATTGGGGTATCATATTGATTCACTTTATATATGTTGTGGCACTCAACTTGAGGATTCCCGCGGTGATATTGGGGTAATCTTTGCATAGGTGTTGATGCATGTTTTTATTATCTTTTCTGCGAAAGAAACTTTGGGGTCCCCTCGTAGTTCCATGTGATGGATTGTGTATTATGAATATGAATTTGCTTTGGTGTTATTCTAGTACGAACTCTAGGATAGATCGAACGGGAAATATAGATTTGTGTTATTTTAGTACGAACTCTTGAATAGATCAAATGGAAATAATAGCTTTGAGGTAGTCTCGTACCCTACAAACATTATATCTTTTGTTCTTCGCTAATAGGAACTCGGGAGTGATTCTTTATTACACTTTGAGGGACAATCATATGATCCAACTATGTTAGCATTGTTGAGAGGTTGCACTAGTGAAAGTACGGACCCTAGGCCTTGTTTTCAAGCATTGCAATACCGTTTTTGTGCCCGTTTACTAATTGCTACCTTGCTGTTTTTATTTATTCAGATTATAAAATTATATTTCTACCATCCATATTACACTTTTATCGCCATCTCTTCACCGAACTAGTGCACCTATAAAATTTGCCATTGTATTGGGTGTGTTGGGGACACAAGAGATTTCTTGTATTTGGTTGCAGGGTCATTTGAGTGAGACCATCTTCATCCTACACCTCTCATGGATTGATAAACCTTAGGTCATCAACTTGAGGGAAAATTGTTACTATCCTACAAAACTCTACGCTTGGAGGCCGAACACGTGTCTATAAGAATAACGTTGCGTAGTAGACATCACACAGCACGACAGAGATCACACGGGCAGTTTTACTCAGGTTCAGGCCACCGGGAGGCGTAAAAACCTACTTCTGCTTTGGTGGATTGATGGTGGAAATGGTGGAGAAACGCAGCGCTCTTGCCCGGCAAGGTTGCCTCGGGGCGAGAGTAGCTATGCGCGTATGAATGTGCGGGGGTCCGAATCCTTTCTGTGGTTGCCATGGGCCTCCTTTCATAGATCAAGGGGTCACCACAGTGGAAAATCAGTCTTTACATACTGATTACATAGCAAACAGTGCTATCATACCTAACTCTGCAGGCTGACAGAGCGCATTAAATGTGCCGCTTAGTGTCACATCACAGCTTGCCCGGCAGGCCTTGCCGGGCTGTTTTGCTAGCTTCATGCCCGCTTGCTTGACACGTCTCCGGACGGGTGTCGCTTGGAGGTATTTTTTGTAGGAAGTGGCTGCCATGTGGCAGGGAGCAGCCACTTAGTCACTTAGGAGCTTGACACCGCACTGATCGACGACGTGCGTCGCTGTGAGGTGGTGTGGTGGAGTGGTTTACCTCCATGAGCCCCGGCAGGCTTGCCGGGGCGATCTTGGAGGCTCGCTTCCGGGGTGAGCCCAACCTCGCCAGGCTCACCTGCCCGGCAAGGGAGGTTCCTCTCATAGTGGTATCTTGTCTCTCTGGCTAGTCTTGGTATTCTTGATCTGCACGTTGGTCCTCCAAAGAACTGATCCCTCATGCTTTGATCTGATCTTGGTGTTGTAACCTTGCTCTTGGGCTTGTGCATAGTCTGGGCAACGGACCCAGGTTTCGTTGCACAGACAGGAGCCCCTGGGCTTGGCTCGAATGCACTGCCAAACGTCGTCGGGGTAGGCCCTAACCAGTGCACAGGCAGGGGCGTAGAAGTGGCTGGCCCCTTGAGATCTTCCTTGCTTCTTCATTACTTGAGCCCGGGCCAGTTTCCGGTTTTCCTGCACATCGTGCTGAACGTTATGGGAAAATCCAGATCGTGACCTGTGGATCGCCCATGCCCCACAATCACGGGGCAGAAAATGCCATCTGATAATCCCAAGTGCAAGGAATCATCGTAGCAATTTCCAAAGGTGGAAGTGATAAGTATGGAGTGTCGAACCCACAAGGAGCTAAAGGTAAGATCAATATTCTCTCAAGCCCTATCTGCCATCGATACGACTCTACGTACACCGAACGTTTGCTTCCAACTAGCAACGAGAAATAAAACTACGTTGTGGGTATGAAGTGGATAACTTTGTATGATATCGGAGATCTAAAACATAAAAGTAGGTGCTGTTATCATAGAGTTAGAATATATTACTAAATATTATAAATAGTGAGTGTGGAATAATGGTGGATCGGTGTGTGGAATTGTCCTAGGCAACCGTTGACAAGACCGGTGATCACTATTGCAGTTTCATATGAGGGAGAGGCATAAGCTAACATACTTTCTCTACTTGGATCATATGCACTTATGATTGGAAGTCTAGCAAGCATCCGCAACTACTAAAGATCACTAAGGTAAAACCCAACCATAGCATAAAGCATCAAGTCATCTTTATTCCCATACGCAACAACCCCCTTACTCGGATTTGTGTTTCAGTCACTCACCAACCCACTACAAGCGAATCATGAACGTATTGCAACACCCTACAGCGGGAACCCCTCATGGTTGCGCGACATGGAGGGCACCATAGGACAACATCAAAGTAAAACATACAACTCATACCAATCTAGATCATCAATCAACCCAAAGACAAAAGATATCTACTCAAAACATCATAAGATGGCAACACATCATTGGATCATAATATGTGGCATAAAGCACCATGTTCAAGTAGGGATTACAATGGGGTGCGGGAGAGTGGACCGCATAAAAGAGATGAGGATGGTGATGATGGTGGTGATGTTGATGAAGACGATCACCGTGGCGATGATTCCCCTCCCGATGGCACACCGGCGCCACTGGAAGAGAGGAGGAGAGGTTCTCCCCTTGTGCTTCCTCCTCCATGGCCTCCCCCCTAGATGGGGAAAGGTTCTCCCTCTGATCCTTGGCCTTCATGGCGATGATGGCCTCTCCGGGATACTCCTCCATGGCCACCGGTGATGATGGCCCCCTCTGGCCGGGTATCGGAGAGGGCCTAGATTTATTTCTCGTGGCTATAGAGGCTTGCGGCGGCGGAACTTCCGATCTAGGTTTATTTCTGGAAGTTTGGGTATATATGAGAGGTGTTGGCGTTGATTTCACGTCAAGGGGGTTTCCAGGTTGTCCACGAGGCAGGGGGCGCGCCCCCCACCCTCGTGGGCAGCCCGGGACTCTTCTGGCCTACTTCCGGTACTCCGTGGGCTTCTTCTGGTCCCAAAATGATCTCCGTCAAGTTGCACGTCAATTGGACTCCGTTTGGTATTCCTTTTCTGCAAAATTCAAAAACAAGGAGAAAACAGAAACTGGCACTGGGCTCTAGGTTAATAGGTTAGTCCCAAAAATCATATAAAATAGCATATAAAACATCTAAGATTGATAATATAATAGCATGAAGACTTCATAAATTATAGATACGTTGGAGACGTATCAGCATCCCCAAACTTAATTCCTGCTCGTCCACGAGTAGGTAAATGATAAAAGAAATAATTTATGAAGTGTGAATGCTAGGAAGTGCTTAAGTTTGATCAATGATAATTCCAATCACTTTTTCTAGCATCACTATATGTCATAACAGTAGCTCATCTCATAAAACTTTTCATTATCAAGTAACAAGCTATTCACATGTTAAAGCATAGATCTTAAACTTTCTTGAAAACTAACAAACAATATTCTCAGTCATCAAACAATTGCAATTCATCTTATTTTCAGGAAGAGTCTATGTCAGAGCTTTGATTTAGCAAACTCCACATACTTAACTATCATTTAGTCTTTCACAATTGCTAACACTCACGCGATATTTATGGGTTGAAAGTTTTAATCAGACACAGAGAAAGATAGGGGCTTATAGATTTGCCTCCCAACCTTTTACCTCAAGGGTAATGTCAACAATAATACTTCATGATGCCTTACATCCAATTGGATATATATATCAGAATCTTTCCAACACAATGTGCTTGCCAAAGGATAAAATGTAAAAAGGAAAGGTGAAAAATCACCATGACTCTTGCATAAGGGTAAGAGATAAAAGTAAAAGATAGGCCCTTCGCAGAGGGAAGCAGAGGTTGCCATGCGCTTTCAGGGTTGGATGCACAAAATCTTAATGCGAAATAACGTCACTTTATATTGCCACTTGTGATATGGACCTTTATTATGCAGTCCGTCGCTTTTATTTCTTCCACATCACAAGATCGTATAAAGCTTATTTCCTCCACACTGATCAATCATACATATTTAGAGAGCAATTTTTATTGCTTGCACCGATGACAACTTACTTGAAGGATCTTACTCAATCCATAGGTAGGTATGGTGGACTCTCAGGGCAAAACCGGGTTTAAGGGTATTTGGAAGCACAAGTAGTATCTCTACTTAGTGCAAAGAATTTGGCTAGCATGAGGGGGAAAGGAAAGCTCAATGTGTTGGGCGATCCATGACAATATACTTTATTTCAGATATAAGAAAACATAACCCATTACGTTGTCTTCCTTGTCCAACATCAACCTTTTAGCATGTCATATTTTAATGAGTGCTCACAATTTCAAAAGATGTCCAAGATAGTATATTTATATGTGAAATCCCTCTTCCTTCAATATTCTTTCATGAATTGTTCAAGTGACCAATTCTACATTTGCTAACTTTCAATAAGTTTACTACCTATACTTATTATGTGTGAAGTCATTACTCCCCATGTTATAAGCATATGAAACATATATAAATTCATATTTATGACATTCAGTTTATTCAACCATTTACTCATAGGATATACGTGAAGCACATGAGTAAATGACAAACTACTCCAAAAGATATGAGTGAAGAACACTGAGTAGTCAAATAATTAACTAGCCATGGGAGGATTCTTTTTCATTCAATATTTCAGATCCAATGATTTTATTCAAACAGCAAGTAAAATTGAAAATACGCTCCAAGCAAAACACATATCATGTGACGAATAAAAATATAGCTCCGAGTAAGGTATACCGATAGTTTTGAAGACGAAAGAGGGGATGCCTTCCGGGGCATCCCCAAGCTTAGGCGCTTGAGTCTTCCTTGAATATTACCTTGGGGTGCCTTGGGCATCCCCAATATTAGGGTCTTTCCATTCCTTATTCTCCTCATATCGATATCTCACCCAAAGCTTGAAAACTTCAATCACACAAAACTTAATGGAACTTCGTGAGATAGGTTAGTATGATAAAGAGTAAACCATTCACTTTGGTACTGTCAAAGACAAGGTACATAATTGTTCTCACACAATGCCTACTGTGCCATATCATTTGTACAATTTATACGGAGGAATATAAGCCATAGAAACTAGAAAACAAGCAAACTATGCAATGAAAACAGAATCTGTCAGAAACAGAACAGTATGTAATGATCTGAACAATAACCATACTTCTGCTACTCAAAAAATTATGAAATAAATTGTTGGACGTGAGGAATTTGTCTATGAATCTTCTTCAAAAAGAATCAACTCAAAATCACTCTTCTGTAAAAAATGACATCTATTCTCGTGAGCACAAAGTTTCTGTTTTTTACAGCAAGATCACATTAACTTTCACCCAAGTCTTCCCAAAGGTCTTACTTGGCACTTTATTGAAAAAAAGCTATAAAACATGATTACTACAGTAGCTTAATCATGTAAGCACACAGAAAAAGTAAGGGTAAATATTTGGTTGTCTCCCAACAAGCGCTTTTCTTTAATGCCTTTTAGCTAGGCATGATGATTTCAATGATGCTCACATAAAAGAAAAGAATTGAAACATAAAGAGAGCATCATGAAGAATATGACTAGCACATTTAAACATAACCCACTTCCTATGCCTAGGGATTTTTTAAGCACACCATTTATAAGAACAACAATCAACTGGCATAGGAAGGCAAAACAAGTATAACTTCAAACCTTTAAGCACTTAGAGAGGAAACTTGAGATTATTGCAACTCCTACAAGCATGTATTCCTCCCTCATAATAATTTTCAGTAGCATCATGGATAGCAACTTTGTTCTCATACTCAATTGGAACCTCTTCCAAAATTGTGGAATCATTACTAGCTAAAGTTGACACTCTTCCAAATCCACTTTCATAAATATCACACTAAGATTCAACACCCTCCAAAATAGTGGGATCACTAATTCCTAAAGTTGACACTCTTCCTAACCCACTTTAAATTATAGTATTATTCATACTCTAAAATATATAAGTGAAGTTCATGGAGCATTCTACAATTAATATAGACTAACCAATATCCAAGCTCAAAATATATAAGTGAAGCACACGAAGCATTCTATAAAACCATACTCATAAGATTTAAGTGAAGCACAAAGAGCAATTCTATAAGATCTTACTTAAATGATTTAAGTGAAGAACATGAATTATTCTATAAATCAATGAAGGGCTATATCATGCTAGCATGGTTCTTAACAAAAACACAAGGGACACAAATCATGTGAACAAACCAAAAACTGAGGTATACCGATATTTGTTGAAGAAGAAAGATGGGATGCCAACCGGGGCATCCCCAAGCTTAGATGCTTGAGTATCCTTTGAAATATTTGCTTGGGGTGCCTTGGGCATCCCCAAGCTTGAACTCTTGCCTCTCTTTATTCTTCTCATATTGATAGCTCCTCGACCTTCGGACACTTCATCCACACAAAACTTTAACAAAAACTTGTGAGATCCGTTGGTGTAATAAAGCAAATCACTACCTTTAGGTACTGTAATGAACTCATTCTTTATTTATATTGGTGTTAAACCTACTGTATTCCAACTTCTCTATGGTTCATACCCCCCGATACTAGCCATAGATTCATTGAAATAAGCAAACAACACACGCAAAACAGAATCTGTTAAAAACAGAACATTCTGTAGTAATCTGGAAGTTTGTTAAACTTCTGTAACTCCTAAAATTATGAACTAAATTTGACAATTTGAAAAATTTGTACAGAAGTAATGTGCAAAAATTTTCAGACCCATTTGACTTTCCAGTAAAAAAATGTAAATTCATGCACTACAGCCAAAGTTTCTGTTTTTGTTCTACACATAGTAAACAAGCAATCTAATCATCCTAAAACCAAAGCTTGGCACATTATTTTTATAATACAATGGATATATACAAGGGGATAATTATTTACAGAGAAACTTCCATGAAAAATTCTACATTTCTTCCATGAGCATGAACACGAGTGCTCAAGGTCGACCCTCACTTCTTCAATGCATAACTTTCCAGTCACTTCTCTTTTTGAAAAACTTTTTAGGCATGAGAGGCAAGTAATTCTTTTTGGTATTTTCATTCTTTAATTTTTTTGTATGTTTCACCCACAACTAAACAGAAACAAAAAGGAGAAAACAAAATCTACTTAGTGAAGAAATCAAACAAGCACACACGAGAATATCAAACCCACGCTATTGCTCCCCGGCAACGGCGCCAGAAAAGAGCTTGATAATCCGCAAGTGCAAGGAATCATCGTAGCAATTTCCAAAGGTGGAAGTCATAAGTATGGAGTGTCGCACCCATAAGGAGCTAAAGGTAAGATCAATATACTCTCAAGCCCTATCTGCCACCGATACGACTCTACGTACACCGAACGTTTGCTTCCAACTAGCAACGAGAAATAAAACTACGTTGTGGGTATGAAGTGGATAACTTTGTATGATATCAGAGAGCTAAAACATAAAAGTAGGTGCTGTTATCATAGAGTTAGAATATATTACTAAATATTATAAATAGCGAGTGTGGAATAATGGTGGATCGGTGTGTGGAATTGTCCTAGGCAACCGTTGACAAGACCGGTGATCACTATTGCAGTTTCATATGAGGGAGAGGCAGAAGCTAACATACTTTCTCTACTTGGATCATATGCACTTATGATTGGAACTCTAGCAAGCATCCGCAACTACTAAAGATCATTAAGGTAAAACCCAACCATAGCATAAAGCATCAAGTCCTCTTTATTCCCATACGCAACAACCCCCTTACACGGATTTGTGTTTCAGTCACTCACCAACCCACTATAAGCGAATCATGAACGTATTACAACACCCTACAGCGGGAACCCCTCATGCTTGCGCGACACGGAGGGCACCATAGGACAGCATCAAAGTAAAACATACAACTCATACCAATCTAGATCATCAATCAACCCAAAGACAAAAGATATCTACTCAAAGCATCATAAGATGGCAACACATCATTGGATCATAATATGTGGCATAAAGCACCATGTTTAAGTAGGGATTACAGCGGGGTGTGGGAGAGTGGACCGCGTAAAAGAGATGATAATGGTGATGATGGTGGTGATGTTGATGAAGACGATCACCGTGGCGATGATTCCCCTCCCGATGGAACTCCGGCGCCACCGGAAGAGAGGAGGAGAGGTTCTCCCCCTTGTGCGTCCTCCTCCATGGCCTCCCCCCTAGATGGGGAAAGGTTCTCCCTCTGATCCTTGGCCTTCATGGCTATGATGGCCTCTCCGGGATACTCCTCCATGGCCACCGGTGATGTTGGCCCCCTTCGGCCGGGTGCCGGAGAGGGCCTAGATTGATTTCTCGTGGCTACCGAGGCTTGCGGCGGCGGAACTTCCGATCTAGGTTTCTTTCTGGAAGTTTGGGTATATATGAGAGGTGTTGGCGTTGATTTCACGTCAGGGGGGTTTCCGGGCTGTCCACGAGGAAGGGGGGCGCGCCCCAGGGGGGTGGGCGCGCCCCCACCATCGAGGGAAGCCCAGGACTCTTCTGGCCTACTTCCGGTACTCCGTGGGCTTCTTCTGGTCCAAAAATGTTCTTCGTCAGGTTGCACGTCAATTGGACTCCATTTGGTATTCCTTTTCTGCAAAACTCAAAAACAAAGAGAAAACAGAAACTGGCACTGGGCTCTAGGTTAATAGGTTAGTCCCAAAAATCATATAAAATAGCATACAAAACATCTAAGATTGATAATATAATAGCATGAAGACTTCATAAATTATAGATACGTTGGAGACGTATCACCATCCCACTTGCCCCCCGCCCCGGGTGCATCCGCCACATGTATCGCATGCATTGCGTAGGGTAGGTGGTGGATGCCGAGGGCGCGGGGACGGGTGCCATGGTAGAAAACCAGGCGTCGTTGGTTGGCGCAGAAGGTTGGCTCTGATTCCCGGAGCTGTTGAAGGCGCAGGGAAGCCGTATTGGGGGAGCGGGGCGGTTGCTCCCTGAATGAGAAGTCAGCCCCCTGCCTCATCCCTCTATAAAATGGGGTGGGAACGGTGTGTTTGTTCACACGCTCTCCTTCTCCCTTTCCTCAAACTTTCTTTGCTCGCCATGGCGAGAGGACGAGGACACGGTGGTGCTCCAGTGGCGGCGACGACAGCTGCTGCTCGACAGTGTATCCCCCTCCTCCCGACAACGCGGGGGCGGAACCCGCCATGAGAGGGGAAGGGAGAGGACGAGGTCGCGGTCATCGTGGCGCTCGAGGGGGAGGAGGACGGGGAGGTGCCTAATACGTCTTCAACGTATCTATAATTTTTGATTGTTCCATGCTGTTATTATCAATCTTGGATGTTTTATACTAATTTTATAGTCATTTTATATCATATTTTGGTGCTAACCAATTGACATAGTGCCAAGTGCTAGTTGCTGTTTTTTCCATGTTTTTTACATCGCAGGAAATCAATATCAAACGGAGTCCAAATGCCACGAAACTTCACGATGATTTTTTATGGGCCAAAAGGAAGCAGATGGGCCCTGGTTGCACTTGGGGGGAGTCTAGAGGAGGGGACAACACCCTGGTGGTTTGTGCTCACCTCGGGTGCCCCCCGGACCGCCTCTTTGCTCTATAAATACCAAAATATTCCAGAAACCTTAGAAGCGTCGACGAAATAGTCATCCAGCCGCCGCAGAGTCCAGAACCACCAGATCCAATCTAGACACCATCACGGAGGGGTTCACCACTTCTATTGGTGCCTCTCCAATGATGCGTGAGTAGTTCTTTGTAGACCTTCGGGTCCATAGTTAGTAGCTAGATGGCTCTCTCTCTCTCTCTCTCTCTCTCTCTCTCTCTCTCTCTCTTTCTCTCGTTGAATTCTCAATACAATGGTCTCTTGGAGATCCATATGATGTAACTCTTTTGCGGTGTGTTTGTTGGGATGTGATGAACTTCGAGTTTATGATCAGTTATATCTTTTTATATCCATGAAAGTTATTTGAGTTTCTTTGATCTCTTATATGCATGATCTCTTATAGCCTCGTATTTCTTCTCTAATATTTGGGTTTTGTTTGGCCAACTTGATCTATTTATCTTGCAATGGGAAGAGGTGACCGGTAGTGGGTTCGATCTTACGGTGCTCGATCCCAGTGACAGAAAGGGAAACGACACGTATGTATCGTTGCTACTAAGGATAAAAAGACGAGATCTATATCTACCGCCATATAGATAAAATGTCATAATTATTTGAGGTTCTATCAATTCCCAACAGTAATTTGTTTACCCACCGTTTGCTATTTTTCTCGAGAGAAGCCACTAGTGAAACCTACGACCCCTGGGTCTTCTTTCTCATATATTTTCCTTGCGATCTACTTTTCCTTTGCATTTTTATTCAGATCTATTAAACCCAAAAATACAAAAATACCTTGGTGCGTTTTATCTTTATTTATTTTATTTGGCGTTCGATCTATCAATCTACTACAATTTACCTCACATCCGTTTGACTATCTTGAGGCGCCGTACCCCGGAAGGGATTGACAACCCCTTTAACACGTGGGTTGCGAGGTGTTGTTGTTTGTGTGCAGTTGCTGTTTATGTTCTGTTGCTTGGTTCTCCTACTGGTTTGATACCTTGGTTTCATAACTGAGAGAAATACCTACCGTCGTTGTGCTACATCATCCCTCCCTCTCCGGGGAAATACCGACGTAGTTTCAGCTACCATCAAGGAGAATTTCTGGCGTCGTTGCCAGGGAGGATCTTCAACATATGCCAAGTTCCTAATCACAAATCTCAACTCCTCGCAATTTACATTATTTTCCATTTGCCTCTCGTTTTCCTCTCCCCCACTTCACAAAAATTGCCTTTTTATTCGCCTTCTTTTTCATTCTCCTTTTTCTCGTTCGATCTCTATTTTGCTATCTTTGCTTGTGTTGCCATGTGTCTTCTATTTGCTTGCATCTTCGCTTGCCAAAAAATTATTGATATGGATCCTCATCCACTTGCTAATCTTTTTAAGAGATCCAATTATCATGAACCAATTGCTAGTGATTTGAGTGCACTAGATTATCTTTATGAAGTTTTGCTTGAGATTCGTGAATCTAAAAATTGTGATGAAGAAATTTGTGAAGTGATTCATGATAGCTCCTTGAATGAAAAGCATGATTGCAATGATTTTACTATAAATTCTATTAATATCAATTGTGCTAATAATATGCAAAACCCCAAGCTTGGGGATGCTAGTTTTGCTATGTCCACTACTTATTGCAATGATCATGATTGGGGTGATAATGTTTCTTATGATCTTGAAAATTTAAATAAGCCTCATGATGAATATTTTGCAATAATATTGAAAGTGGGTTTGGAAGAGTGTCAACTTTAGCTAAAAATAATCACACATATTTGGAGAGTGTTCAATCTTATGAAATTTTTGATGAAAGTGGGTTTGGAGAGGTCATGACTTTATTTGATGATCCCACTATTTTGGAAGAGTGTCAACTTTGCATGCGTGTGGATCGTAAAGAGAAAATTTTATATGATAGTTATATTATTGAATTTGATTATGATCCTACATCTAAATATTATGAGATAGGAAAATATGGTTGTAGAAATTTTCATGTTATTAAATTTTCTCTCGTTGTGTTGAGATTGTCAATGTTTTATTCCTCTCCTTTGCACATGCTAGATATTTCTTGTCTTGATAATTTGTTTAACTATAGAATCCCTATGCATCGGAAGTATGTTAGACTTAAATGTGTTTGTCACATGTTTCATGATGCTCTCTTTGTGTTTCAATTATTATCTTTCGTGTGAGCATCGTTGAAATCTCATGCATAGCTAGGCGCGTAAAACTATAGCACTTGTTGGGAGGCAACCCAATGAATAAATTTTATTTTTGCTTTTTGCTTTCAATTCTTGTGTTTTAGCACAATTATGCTACTATTATGATTTTGTTTTTTGTGTTTTAATTTATGTTTGTGCCAAGTAAAGCCTTTAGGATCTTCTTGGGTGATAGTTGTTTGATCTTGCTAAAAAAGTCAGAAACTTTGTGCTCACGAAAATAATTAAAACGAAAACTTGTCGATGGCCACTTTGTAAACTTGTCGATGGCAACTAATAAGAATTCAAAGCCCCCGGCAGATCGGGGGAAAGGGCTGAGGATATTGAGCCGCAGAACGAAAACGACCATGACAAAGGGGTTGTCTGAAGAGCTTGGGTAGGCAGATGGATGTTCTTAGAATGGAACTGGCAGGCTTCACATTTGGTGACTAGCTCGTCTGCATCTTGGAGGGCTGTGGGCCAATAGAATCCTTGCCGGAATGCTTTCCCAACCAATGCCCTTGATCCAATGTGGGAGCCGCACATGCCTTTGTGTATTTTTGCCAGCAGTTCCTTTCCTTCTTCTCGGCAAATGCACTTCAATTTCACACTGTTGGGCCTTCTTCTGTATAGTGTGTCATCAACAAACTGATACATACTGGACCTCCAGGCTACTCTTTCAGCTTCTTCTTGCTCTTCGGTTTGGAGGAAGTGGACTATGTGCCTTGCCCAAGTTGGAGCCTGGGGCTCGGCAACAAGGACTAGCGGCACCTCCTCATTCGCGGGGGTGCATTCCTCGACTGCGGGGACAAGTGGCCCGGCAGGAGGGTGCAGCCCAGCAATCGAAGGGGAGTTGTTCCCGGTAGGGTTCCTGCCAGGAGCCCCGAGAGGCTCTACCGGGAGAGGCTTACCGGAGTCCAGTTTGCTCCTCTTTCGGGCCATTGTTTCCGGGGATACGGAGGGCTGAGTAAGATGGAGAACAAAAGTTCCTGGTTCCATAGGAAGTTTCTGTGCAGCACACTTTGACAGGTGATCAACAATGCTATTTTCCGCACGGGGTACGTGCTCTGTTTGCAATCCGTCGAAGCACTCCTCCAGTCTTCTCACTTCCTCAACGTATGCCTCCATCAATGGACTTTGGTAATCCTTGTTGACTTGTCTCACCGCAAGTTGTGAATCTCCTCGAATGATCAGCTTCTTGATTCCCAATTCAGTGGCGATCCTAAGCCCGACAAGGAGCCCTTCATACTCTGCTGTATTGTTGGTCGCCTCCTCCCGGGGAAAATGCATCTAGACGACGTACTTCAGGTGATCTCCAGTGGGAGCAACGAGAAGCACACCAGCCCCTGCACCTTGTAGGAAGATGGCGCCATCAAAATACATGATCCATTCTTGGGATGCTTCCTTGCTGGGAATAACTGTTTCCAACACTTCTTCATCAGGGGTTGGCATCCATTCTGTAATAAACTCTGGCAATGCCCTACTCTGAATCGTTGATGGATTTCAAATTTCAGGCCAATGCTGGACAACTCCAATGCCCACTCCACTATTCTTCCGGTAGCCTCAGGGTTTCGGAGTATCCTTTGCAAAGGAAAGCGGGTGACAACCGTGATCTCATGGGCTTGGAAGTAGTGGCGCAATTTCCTGGAGGCCCTGACAAGGCCAAAATCAACTTTTGCACACCAGAGTACCTGGATCTAGCCCCCTGCAATAGGGAGCTGACAAAGTACACTTGACGCCGCACCACTTTCTTCCTTGCCGCGTCCTTGGTGTGGTCTCTGCTGCCGCGCTCTTCCTTTTCCTGATCCATATCTGGCATTGCCGGGCTGTTCTCACTCTCCCCCTGGAAGGGACATTAGCTGAGGCTGCTACTCCTCCACTTCCCGCTGCGCCACTAGTGTTGCACTAACCACTTGATTAGTTGCCGCCAGATAAAACAGCAATGGCTCAATGGCTCTTGTGGTTTAGGAGCAACCAAAGTGGGCACAGAGGACAAGTAGGTCTTCAAATCTTGCAATGCTGTACCTGCTTCCGGGATCCACTTCATGGGTCATGCCTTCTTCATGATCTTGAAGAACGGCAAGGCGCGCTCGACAGACTTGGAGATGAATCTGCTAAGCGCGACAACGCACCTTCTCAAACACCTTACATCCTTAACTATCTTAGGTGCCTGAATCTGCTCTATAGCCTTGATCTTATCGTGGTTGGCCTCTATCCCATGATGGGACACAAAGAAACCAAGTAGCTTGCCGGAGGGAACGCGAAACATGCACTTCTCTGGGTTCAGCTTCAAGTTGATCTTGCGCAGATTAGCAAACGTCTCTTCTAAATCCTGGATGAGGGTTGATCTGTCCTTGGTATTGACCACAATATCATGCATATAAGTTTCAATGTTCCTGCGGAACTGTGATTCAAAACCAATCTGGACTGCTCTTGCAAAAGTGGACCCGACACTCTTCAACCCGAAAGGCATGCGCACGAAGCAGTATGTGCCACATGGGGTGATGAATGAGGTCTTCTCTTTGTGTTTCTTGGACATAAAAATCTGATGATATCCAAAGTATGCATCCAGAAAAGAGAGCAAATCACATCCTAAAGTGGAATCCACAATCTTGTCAATGCGCGGCAAGGGAAATGGGTCCTTCGGGAAGGCCTTGTTAAGATCTGTGAAATGTATGCAAAGCCTCCATTTTCCGTTAGCTTTGCGTACGACCACCAGGTTTGCTAACCATGTTGGATGCAGTACTCCTCTGACCAGACTAGCTGCCTCAAGTTTCTTGATCTCTTCTGCAATGAATTGTTGCCGCTCCAAAGCTTGCTTTCAGACCCTCTACTTAACGGGTCTGGCATGTGGGCAGACAAAAAGGTGGTGCTCGATTACCTCCCTGGGAACACTGGGGATATCAGATGGTTGCTGTCGGGGATATACCCCGCGGTTTGACCCGGCCGGAAGTTTGACCCGGCTGGACTTGGTGATTCACTAGTGACCCGCCCTAACTTGGTGAGTCACTAAGTGACCTGCCCGGATCTTTCCACTCACTGATGACCCGGCTGGGCCTGATGACTCATTGGTGACCCAGTAAGCGGGTCAGAAGAGCGACAAGACCCGGAGGCCCAGAAGGGGGATCATGGAAGGCCGGCTCATGTTATGGTGGGCTGGCTTAAGAGAAAAGGCATAAGGAATATTCCCTTACAAAGGAAGCAAGACTAGGACTCCACTTGTAATAGAGTAATCCTAATACTACTAGGACTAGTCATGTAACCCGCCCCTCCAACTTATATAAGGAGGGACAGGGCACCCCAAGAGGGACAAGTTTGAAAAGTTGACACAGACAAGTCAATAGCTCTAGATATAGAGGTAGCGAAAAAGCACCCTTGTAATTGTGAGCATCACTATGATCAATATCAGTGAAGCAGGATGTAGGCTTTTACCTCCACCGTGAGGGGCCGAACCTGGGTAAAACCTCGCGTCTCTTGTCCCACTCAACCCCTCTCAAACTACCAGATAGATGCGTTGGCCTCACGACTAAGTTATTTTCACTAAGGACATCTGCCGTGACAAATCCACGACAGTTGGCACCCACCATGGGGCCTGCGCAAGGTGGTGTTGAGTTCTTGGAGAGATCTTTCCCAGGGTTTCGGGAAGCTCACGATTGGTCAGATGAAGAAAAGATGGTTTGGCGATCAGAGTCATTATTAAATTTGGAGTTTACAGTACAAGGTTTCAAGATCAAGAGCAAATTAGGGTTACACCTATGCACTACCATAAGCCGCCGAGATCAACAGAAGTGTTTCGGCTGCAGCTAAACATCAAATGTTTATTGTTCACGATGGATCGGGCCCCGAAGCGTCTCGTCAGGCGTTACACTTTTTTCATGTTTTAATCGAGCCAAGGACAAGCTACATCAGGATCATACGTCAGCTGCTGCATCTCATCGAAACCAACTACGACCCGGACGAGGAGTCACACCCGCCTGGGTTGACCCGCCACGTCTCTGCTTTGAGCTGTTTGCCGCACGATGAGCCGCTTCTGCTGCGGCCTCGAGCTGCTGTCCCCGCGGCTAGCCGGAAGTCGATGCAGTTTGAGCCGCCGCTGCTGCCTTGAGCCCGACCGCCGCTGCCCTTCAAGCGTTGCTGCTGTTTCTTTTTTCGAGCCGTTGTTGCTGCTGTTATATTACCATCAAAACCAATCAATCCTGGGCGTACGTCATATCTTTCCAGCCTAAAAGAAATCGGGTTGTTGTGTTGTGTACGTATAAAGGAATTGTGTGGCTAGCCGGAGTCGGTCAATCAAGTTGACCAACGTACTACTAGCTAGATTTGGACCGAGCTAGTTTTTTTCTTGATGATCATGTGAGATACCAAAGGTTTCAGGGAGGTCGCCTCAGAATTGCATTGACCTATGCGGTTTGCCTACGCGGTGCTCGACCTGCCCGCGCCGCCCGCTGCCATCGCCGTGTCTCACCCTGTTTTTTGAGCCGCCCGTTTCTGCTACAGCCTCCTTGCTCCAGCCTTGAGTCGTCTTGTTGCGGTTTTCCTCAGACGCGGCGGCGAGCCGCCGCGACCTCGAGCCAGCGCTGCTTCGAGTCCGCAGGTGCCTCTCTGTCGCTGAGGCCTCATCGACCCGCCTTCACGGCGTCACCCCGCTGCCTCAACTCGCCTTTGTCGTGTGTCGCCACCACGCCGGTCGCCGCTCCAGCCTCGAGCCACAATTTCCGACTCGCGCAGACGAGCGCCTCCCGCCGCTGCCTCTGCTGGCGTCACCCCTGCCTTGAGCGTCGCCCGCTCTATACCGCGCCGGTCTGCCGACGTGTGTGCGGTGTTGCAAGTCGCCAAGGATCAGCTCACTTCAAAGTCTCAAAGAATTTCCACCACGACAGTTCAAATATGCAAACCAACAGACATCAACTATGGAGTGGTTTGGTCATCTGGTACGAATTGAGCGAACCAAATCCAGTTACAGAGTAATATTCCTTGAATATTGTTTACATAAAGACCAAGTTGACAAGGACACCCAAGTTCGATGCGCTACTTGAGAGGCATGACTCACTTAAAAATTGGATGAATGTGTGGTTATCTGTTTGGACGTAAAGGCCATCATGTGGTAAAATTGCTGTGCAATCACTTCGTCCGAAAAATAGATCAGGTGATACCCATCCTATCTATTTCATCTATATACAGTAATTTGTCTGCGAACGGTTACTCTGGCTCGTGATATTGTTTGCAGGACAATTATTCACTGCAAGAGCGATTTTCATGCCGTGGATATAAAGCTCGCACTAGTTATCCTAGTTATCGTGCGCCGACATCCAATGGTACTGCATTGTTTAAAAAATGTGTGTGCAAGCTACTACCTCTGTGGCCCATTATACATTAACACGACGCGATTGACTCACCAGTCCACACCGGCTTACTGTGCCTGTGATTGACTGTGACACCCCAAGATTTTTGACCTTGTTTTTATTAATTAAAACTTTGCCAGGAAATAAAACTTTTCCATTTATCTTGATTTAACCTTTTGATGTTATGGGTTTTAACCCCCAAGTGAAAACTCCCCAAGAGTATCATTGGACATATATGCTCTCTCTATAAAACAATTCTTTATCAGTGGATTTAATTGCAAGATTGTTTTCTCAGAGCTTTAATCTTAAAAAAAATGATTTCTTTTGATTTGAAGCCTGTTTTGCACTACAACCATTTGACAAATGCATTTAAAATTTCCACCAAAATTTGGGGATGTCATGTGATGTCTCCACATCAGTTTTATGCAAAAATATCTTTTTGTCACCAGAGATTTTGAGCTCTACACCAACTTTTCCCAATCTGGTCCAGTAGGCATTTTTGCACTACAACCTACTTAAATATTTCTTTAAAAATTCTTCCAAGTGTTTGGAGATGTCAGTGGATGCATACAATTCATCTTCATGCAAAAACCTAGTGTTGTCCTTTGGAAAATTTGAGTGAATCAACCTCTTTTTCATTCTGGTACAGTTTGAGGATTTGTACTGCAACCCTATTTTGTTTTGCTCTAGTGACCCTGAGCTTTTTCCTGCTTGTAGCCCTCCCTACCAAACCCTTAAGTCCAGGAGATTGGACCCATTGGAGGATTTTAAGTGCATGCAATGAGACCTTTTTCCTTCTGTCCAAAACTGGAGTTTTGCAAAACTTGCACTAACAAGTTTCTGGTTTTGCCCAAATGATCTTACCATCATCTTCTACATCTAAAGAGGCCCTGATCTGGAGATTTTGGCCACTCCAAGAATTGCCTAAGTGCACTTGGCATTCTGTCGAACAGTTGGTGTGCACAGTCTGTTTTGGCTTGAGCTTTTAGTTTGCACGGTGGACTTGATCCCCTAACCCAGCAATCTTGTCCACTGAGCTCCTAGCTATCTCTATCCTAGTCCTGTTTTTTGCCAGCCTCACCCTCGTGCTCTAGGCCGCCCTGGCGTTTCGTCGAGCAGGTTCCGTCCGTGCTCTGGGCGCGCCCAGAGTGCACGTTTTGCACGCGCGTGCACTGAGCAGCCGCGTCGCACTGCCGCACTCGACGCGACCCGTCCCTGGCCCCTGCTCGCTTGCTGAACCGCGCACTATGCTCGCCCACTCTCCACGCCACCCCTGGCCCTCTGCAGCGCCGCTGGCAGAGCGTTTTGCGGCACACCGGCGTCGGCAGCGAACCTCTGCCATGGACGGGGCCGCCCAAGCCACCCCAGCGCGCCAGCTGCCCCTATGAATAGCTCAAGCTTATCCCGAAACTCGTCGGCACGCGCTCGTCGCCGCCACGTCGCCCTGCAGCTACAGCACGGCTGTCGCCGGCGATCTTATCCTCAGCCGCCGTGGTCCAACCTCGAGCGCCTATTTAAGGGATCCCCGAACTCGTTCAAGACCTGAGGCGACCTCAGACTTTTCGCCTAGTTCTTCCCAAGCAGTGGATTGGCCCGGAGAGACCCCCTTCCCCAACTCCGGCCGGTTCGACCGCCGCCGAGCTCCGGTGCAATACGCCGCAGCCAGCGACTCTCCCGCCCAACCAACGCCACCAATCGCTTCCTCTTGCCCTTGCGGAGCTGCCCAGCAACTCAACCTCGATCGGAGACCACCGGAGCCCAAAAACCACTCCACTCCCGTAGCCCCCTCCGCCGCGGAGCTCGCCGTCGGCAACTTCTTCCACCACCGACAACCCAGCGACCACCGAGAGGATCGCTGCGGTCTAGCGGGTCCATCCCTGCCCTCAGGTGCCCTCGAGGAGCCGCCGCTCGTCGCCGGCGATCGCCGGAGTCCCGCTCCCGTCGGGCAGAGAAGAGGAGGGAGAGGGAAGAACGGTCAAACCTGACCAGTGGGCCCTCTGGACCCACTGTCAGTGACCCGCGTGCCGTCTTCTCTGTTTTAAGTGAAGGCGCAGACGTCCTGAGTACGTTTCCTCTGCTGCGAAAGCGTATTCTCTCCCGAGCGTTTTCTTTTTCTGGTTTTTTTTAAACAGAAGTTTGACTGATCTTTGACTGACTATAACTTTTAAAATAAAACTCCAAATGAGTTGATTCTTTTTCCTACCTCTCTGAAATTTCATCTAGTTTATTTTAAGATTTATTTCAAAAATATTTGAGACAACGTTTTGTACTGTGTTTGAAATATTTGTTGTTTGAATATTTCTCAAAATAGGATTTTGGAGAAAAGGGAAAGCTTCCAAAAAGTGCATCCCTTGCATACTCTTGAAGGCAAGCATTTCTGAACTCTGGCATAATATTTTGTGTGATTTTTTGATACAGTTACAACACCACTTTGACTTTTATGTAACGGTAAAGTCACATGCATGATTGCATATTGGAGATTTTTTTTCCTTACTGTTGTAAATGGATATGCTGGTGACAATGATCATCCTCGTGAGCTTCTCATGTATACCGGAAGGAAGCCGGGAAAGTCGTGGTCTTGGGTAGACACGAGCTTGTCCCTAGTTCCTCGTCGGGACGAGTGTGTCCGGTATGGCATGATGAGTTTTGGTGAACGGTGATTCTGTCCGTCACTGGTAATATTTGTTTTGGTTAAGCTAATCATTCGGAGAATTCTTGGACCACCTGAGTCGGTCATGGGTTGAGTCTTGTTTAGTAGCTTCCACTTCTTGTTTTGTACTACCACCAGTCCCTGCCGCGGGTAGGGTACGGTTCAGTAAGTTGTCAACCCCATACCAAGGCACACACCGTACAGAGAGGCCATGGTGGAGAATACTGGATGCATCCGGTAGGCATGCCACCTGGTCCGGGGGCATGGGTGTTTCCGGTTGGGACCGAGAGGGGGGCACCCCTTAGAGCGCACGTATATAAATTTGATCCCATGCTACGTCGAGGTTGTAGCCTCCCCACTTAGAGTTTTGCTTGACGGGTGTCGTGGGTGATTCCAGACACCGGTAAGTTAAGCTGGTGTGTGCAGGTCAGGCGTGTTTTCAATTAAAAGGCCGTAGACGGAATTAGTCTCGATGGACTAAGTAAATCCGTTACTCGTGGGTAAGGAGTACACCCTCTACAGAGGATTTATCCATTCGGGTAGCCATGTTCATGAGTAAGGACTATAGTCTAAGATGGATCACAGTAACGGTATTCGGATGGAGAACGGATTAATTAGAATCATAGTAACGGTATTCGGATGGAGAACGGATTAATTAGAATCATAGTAACGGTATTCGGATGGAGAACGGATTAATTAGAATCATAGTAACGGTATTCGGATGGAGAACGGCTTAATTAGAATCTAGTGACGGTCTTCGGATGGAGAAACGGGTATACCAGAACTTTGTTTATGATCTATGTCATATGAGGATTGTGATTTATTTTTATCGTGGACTAACCAGTTCCTTATTTGAATTATTGAGTATCCCTGGGATGGTTCTACCTCCTGGACATTCACTATGATTATTCTTATATAAGCCCTTTATGTGGTGTCGCTCAGACGCCCGACTACGGCATGGTTGTTGATTATTTATCTTTTATAAGCCCTTTATGTGGTGTCGCTCAGACGCCCGACTGTGGCATGCTTGTTGTTTATTTATCTTTTATAAGCCCTTTATGTGGTGTCGCTCAGACGCCCGACTGCGGCATTGTTAATTTTTTTTGCAACCTTTCGAGGAGTCCTTTCAGACACTCGGTCAGTGCATTTTATTTCTACCCCCGTATTGCATGTTCATTTTTTCTCTGTATACGAGCATCACAGACTTTCGTGGCAGACGTTGTGGTCATAATTATTTCGGAGCATGATTGTCCCTTATTATATTATACCCGTGTTCTTAATGTTTGCGAGTACATTCAAACGTACTCACTGGCTTGTCCCTGGCTATTGTCTTGGCCAGATTCCTTGCTTGGAGATAAGCATCGCGATGACAGCCCCGGAACCTACGCTACGACGATAGCAGCCTCGCGAAGATAGGACTTATCCTGGTCAGCTGTTCTTCTGGGAAATGGAGTCCCATAGATGCAGGTGTACCTCAAATCGCTTCCGCCTTCGACCCCTAGAAACCAAGTGTTGTACTCCCCGGCAACAATGGTCTTGTACTACATATTTTGTACCTTGCTTGGAATTCTTGTATCAAGTTGGAGCCTCATCAGCTAACAGAAATCCTGGGGCTGGTGAGCACAAAGGCCATTTTCTGGGAAATTGATATCCCGAAAATCCGGTCGTGACAGACTTGGTATCAGAGCCAGGCTGACCATTGGCTAATCCTATCTTAGCCAGGTCAATAAACCTAGGTTAACCAAACCACCAGACCTTCGCCTAACCCCGGCCAAGCCTCCCGCGTAAGATAGCCCCACAGTGACCGGACGCCTTTCGGCGGACGGTGCCCAACCTATCAGCCTAGCCCGTCGATCACACGCCAGTGACCGACACCCAACCCGTCTCTATCGCAAGCGTGCGAAGGAAGACTCCGCCCCTTTTCCTATAAAAAGGGCGCGCTAACACAGCACAGCACAGCCTCCTTCCCCAAACCAAGCCACGATGCCTGGCCCCATTGTTCACAATGAGACCACAGCAACCAACCTTGGAGGTTTTGTGACCGTGCTCGCAAACCTCACCCGCCGTGCCTATGCGTTAGAAGAACCTCCTGAATATGTTGTGTACCAAGGACCCATGTACGGTGAGAGCCGTCAGTACTGGGCCACCGTGCACATCTACGGTAGGGGTCTGTCGCCAGAACGCCCCTACAGGTTCACTGGAAGGACAACTTCCTTTGAGCCACAAGCCATCCAACTGGCAGCTCAAGAAGCTATAGTTCAACTGTTCAACTCCGGCACTTGTCGCCCAGAGTTAACTGTCGCTCGTTCTACTACTACCCCAGTCGTGACGGGTATGGTATGCCGCCCCAGGTTGCCAACGGAGATCACGAGACAGATCCTGCACTGTTGCATCTGGTGCGCTATGTAAGTGCACTAGAGCAACTGTTCGATTAGGTCACCCTCGATCTGATCGCAGCTCGTGGAGAACTGGTTCGCCGAGCCCCGGCAAGAAGAGAAGCAGAGCCCGACGCCGACAACCCAGTCGTGCTGTTCGGACACCCGATCGATCCCTTGAGATCTGCACCAGCCATCAACCAGAGTACTTTGGTGTCCCCAGAAGCGCTTCGTCGCCTTTTGGGAACCCATTCCAACTGGATTGTGGCCAACAACCCCCGTGATGGTCATCACCACTATCCCGACCCTGCAGCCCCTCAACCTCAACCAGCAATTCCCGACGGAGAAACCCGTGGAGAAACCTCGGCATCCGCCAGGCCAGCCCACTTAGACATTAACAAAGTAGACTAAGCCGCTTGAGTAGTATCAAGCCTTAGTTTACCCCCCGCTTGTAATGGTGTGATCTCGTATCGCTTTTATTAAATGCTGTCTGCTTATTCGCCCCTGTTTTTGGAGTAGCAGCTATGCATATGTACGTTGGCGTACAGTTGCATTTTTAAATTTCGGGCGCAGCTACCAAGACCAGCCCCGACAGCACCCACAGTAATGCGTCACATTTATGTGATGCGTATATCTGTGGCTTTGACCCTAGAACAGGATTGACAACCGGTTGCCCTTCACCACGGTAGGTAACCCAACCCCCAATGCTATATAAAGGCCACCTCGTGACCTTGCCGAGTAAACCCCCACCTTGTGCACAACTTTCACAGCCATTCCTTTGCCATGCCGACCCCCAGTATTTATCTGAGAACCCCAGATGCAACCCCAGGTAGTTTTGTTAAATTATTGTGGGACTTTACCTGCAGCACCATGAGTGCCACCCATCCACCCCAGTACGAGTTGCTCAAATCGAGGATCACCCCTTCCACCTCGAAATATTGGGGAGTGGTGCACATCCCTCCAGCTTACCCAAACCAAGACCCAACGGAAGTCTCCTTCGTGGGGAAATCCATGCCGACTCCGCATATGGCCATAGAAGCTGCTGCGTACGAGGCGCTCACTCGTCTTCGATTCGCGGTGCCCTATGCCAGCGAGCGAGGATATTATTATTTTCCGAGTCGTGCAGCACCCAGAGAAGTTGCATCTTTTCCCGGTGGGCGGATTGAGAGAGATCCGGTACTGGCCAACCTTGCCCAGTACGTTATCGCTCAGGAGTGTTTGACTCAGCGGGTAATGGGCTATCTCCAGAGCCTCGCTGATTTAAATCCTCGGATCGCTATTGGCAGACCACTGAGGCCTGACCAAGAAGGGCGCATTCATCGACTGGTCAACCCACTTCCCCCGATAGAAGAGGAGTGTGCCCCAGTACCAGAGGCGTTTTCTCAGGACCCGGTCTTTTTGCCGTTTTCTTTGTAAACGTCACCGCTGTATTTATTATCCCAGTATTTAATTTATGTACTGTAATTTGTGCGACGGATCCGATTTTTGGGTTTCAATTATGTGGGCGGTTTTACAGCTGTGGATTTTTGTTTTAACTAATTTTCGCTCGCGATAAATTTTTGTCATGAGATTTCATTCCCCCGAGTCGCTACAGCGTATATATCTTCGCAACATAGAGTTTTATTCGCACCGCACCGTAACAGGAGACTCAGCTACAACCACTCGACCTCGTGCGCTAATCGCAAATCCTCGTGCACATTTTGCGTCTAAACTGACCACACCCTAGGACACCACAGTCTAAGTAAGAGAGATTTGTGAGTGATCACTCGGGCGCGAGCTGCCCCAGCGCACCGACAGCAGTCAGCCCTCGACGCCGCACCTAATCCACGTGATCGCCGCCACTGCGAAGAGTTAACACTAGAGCGGCAGCATCACGACGATCATCCAGGATCATCGCGCACAAGAGCACGGATAACCCCAGCAGCACCGCCAAACCTCCACACACCAGGACCACATACCAGTCCGGCATCACCTCCGCCATTAAAGCCTCGTCTCGAGCTCCTGTTGGCAGCAATGGAGGAGAAAGAAGGAGAAGTGGAAGCGAGACCAGGTGTGAGGAAGAAGAGAGGAGCACCGCGATCATTTTATAGCTCGAGATCGGTGTACGGTGGGCAAGGTCCACCAGCGCCACTCGCCGCACGATCGCCGGTGTTCGGAGACGAGTCCGCGAGCAGTGCCGACAGCGCACTGGCCCGCGAGGTCAGTGCACGCTGCCCCGACAGCTAGCACGCCGCGCACTACCGCAGTACGGCCTAGATGCCCTACGAGCTAGGCATCGCCGGTGGAGGAAGCGCGGGAGAGCACGCGAGAGAGAAGAGAGAGCCAGAGGTAGAAGAAGAGGCCGACAGTGGGCCCTGGGCCCACCTGTCAGCCAGAGAGAGCACTGTGCTCTCGGGTGCGAACAGCGTGTTTTAGTAATTTAGAATTTATTCTAAATTACTGTATCCGCGTAGAAATATCTCGTTTTTCCCCGACCGTGGATTTTTCCCACGCTACGCCAGTGTATCACACTGTGGTTTTTACACCACTTATTGCCCTCTCACTGTAGCCGCTTTGTTACTGCACAGTTGAATGATTTCTTTCGATAAAAACAGTATTTGTTCAAAATAGCTTTTGACAAATCTCGAGGACGAGATTTTTCTTAAGGGGGGTAGTGTTGTGACACCCCAAGATTTTTGACCTTGTTTTTATTAATTAAAACTTTGCCAGGAAATAAAACTTTTCCATTTATCTTGATTTAACCTTTTGATGTTATGGGTTTTAACCCCCAAGTGAAAACTCCCCAAGAGTATCATTGGACATATATGCTCTCTCTATAAAACAATTCTTTATCAGTGGATTTAATTGCAAGATTGTTTTCTCAGAGCTTTATTCTTTAAAAAATGATTTCTTTTGATTTGAAGCTTGTTTTGCACTACAACCATTTGACAAATGCATTTAAAATTTCCACCAAAATTTGGGGATGTCATGTGATGTCTCCACATCACTTTTATGCAAAAATATCTTTTTGTCACCAGAGATTTTGAGCTCTACACCAACTTTTCCCAATCTGGTCCAGTAGGCATTTTTGCACTACAACCTACTTAAATATTTCTTTAAAAATTCTTCCAAGTGTTTGGAGATGTCAGTGGGTGCATACAATTCATCTTCATGCAAAAACCTAGTGTTGTCCTTTGGAAAATTTGAGTGAATCAACCTCTTTTTCATTCTGGTACAGTTTGAGGATTTGTACTGCAACCCTATTTTGTTTTGCTCTAGTGACCCTGAGCTTTTTCCTGCTTGTAGCCCTCCCTACCAAACCCTTAAGTCCAGGAGATTGGACCCATTGGAGGATTTTAAGTGCATGCAATGAGACCTTTTTCCTTCTGTCCAAAACTGGAGTTTTGCAAAACTTGCACTAACAAGTTTCTGGTTTTGCCCAAATGATCTTACCATCATCTTCTACATCTAAAGAGGCCCTGATCTGGAGATTTTGGCCACTCCAAGAATTGCCTAAGTGCACTTGGCATTCTGTCAAACAGTTGGTGTGCACAGTCTGTTTTGGCTTGAGCTTTTAGTTTGCACGGTGGACTTGATCCCCTGACCCAGCAATCTTGTCCACTGAGCTCCTAGCTATCTCTATCCTAGTCCTGTTTTTTGCCAGCCTCACGCTCGCGCTCTAGGCCGCCCTGGCGTTTCGTCGAGCAGGTTCCGTGTGTGCTCTGGGCGCGCCCAGAGCGCATGTTTTGCACGCGCGCGCACTGAGCCGCCGCGTCGCACCGCCGCACTCAACGCGACCCGTCCCTGGCCCCTGCTCGCTTGCTGAACCACGCACTACGCTCGCCCACTCTCCACGCCACCCCTGACCCCCTGCAGCGCCGCTGGCAGAGCGTTTGGCGGCACGCCGGCGTCGGCAGCGAACCTCTGCCATGGACAGCGCCGCCCAAGTCACCCCAGCGCGCCAGCTGCCCCTATGAATAGCTCAAGCTTATCCCGAAACTCGTCGGCACGCTGTGACACCCAAGTTTATATTTGGATTTTTCAAAAGATTTTATTTGACTTGAGGGAGGTGATTTAAATTTTTTTTTCTTCAAAAGAACTCCCCCTTTCAAAATATTTCTTTATGGCAAGAGTTTTATTTGGATTCACCCAAGACTTGTTTTTGGTCTTGGAGGTTCTTGCTTTTTATTTGGACTCAAGACAAAATACTTTTCACTTGGGAAATGCCTTTTGAAAATCTCTTTGAGATTTGCACTATGGCTTTTGGAATAATCCTTTACCACTTTCAACTTTTCTCTCTTGCCATGGCCTTAGTGCAAATACTCTCTCCTAACCCTTCCCTCACCTTTGGATCATGTTTGACATCTAATCCAGCAAGTTGAACCTCCCCTATGTATATTTTCCATTTAAATCTTATTCAAACAAATTTCTGTCTTCTCTTCTAGCACTTGGAGATTTACAAAGGAACTCCATTTTCTGTCTTGATGTTTGCCCCCAAACCAACTCCCCTTCCTAGTCCTTTGAACCCTCAACCAAGATCCATGAAGACCCACTGTCCTTCAGTTCAAATTTTTCAAACTACACTTGCTGCAAGTTTGAACCAGATTTGTCAAATTTGGTGAAATTCATTCAAAACTTTCTCCAAAAATTCCAAGTAAAATCAGGCAGCCTCTGGGTGCATTGAGTGGTCATCTCACCAAGTTACAGCCCCAGAAAAATTTATCTCATAGCCAAATCCTTCTGTCGAACACCTGCAGTGCATTGTCAATGTCAAATTTCAGTTAAGTTCAGAGAACACTGCAGTGCACTGTCGTTTTCATCAGAACCCGACGTCGATCTCGCCAGTGCCACTGTGTCGCCTTACTCCTCGTCCCCTCCCTCTTGTTCCTGCACCGCACGAACGCCTGGCACCTTGCGGACGTCGGCGACGAGCAGCAGAAGGTGCGCCGCCCCGTGACCGACGCCAACAGCGGCTTTGCGGCCGCCAGCGGGAGGCACGGCGCCGACGACGCCACCCAGCGCCGCCCAAACCACCGGAGCTCGCCGCGTGGCCTTCCACTCCCCCGAACACGCTGCCACCCTCGTCGTGAACCGCAGGGCACGGAGCGCGCTCTCTGCCGCCGTCGAGCCCGTGCGGTCATCTCACCGTGGACCGACGCCATTACGCCAAGACCAACTCCGTTTAGCTGTGGAATGACACCAGTTAGCTCCACTGATGCTGCCTGGCCACTCAAACCTCCTGCCAATCCACTGCATCGCCGTAATCGCTCGCCGGAGATTCTTCGTTCACGGCCACCCCGTCGATCCGCCTATGAATAGAGGCCCCGAGCTTCAACTCGAGCACCCACCATCCCTGCACTCTACCTAGAGCACGCCTAGCCACTGGAAGAGCCCCGAGGAGGTCTCCTTCCTCGACTCCGGCCGCCGCGACCCGCCACGGGATCCAGCTCGATTTGCCCCCGTGTGTGCACCTCCGCCTCCCTCCTCTTGCCAGTAGCTTCACTATGCATCCCTCTTTCTGACCCGCGCTTCAATTCGAAGTTTGCAGCCCTCCACCGGAGTTCCCCACCATCACCCGAACCGCCGTCCGCCGGAGAAAGTGTCGCCGTCGACGTGGTTCTCCCCGTTGGTCGAGTCCACCACCCACCGACGCGGAAGAACAAGCTGAAGCTCTTGGTACCCTGCGATCCTCCTAACTCGCCGTGGTTCGACGCCGGCGTCCACCGCAGTCTTCGGGCGCCGGCGAGCTTTTCAAACCTGACATGTGGACCCCGCATGTCAGCCTCTGTTATATTCCCCCTCGAACCGTTTTCTGTTGGCGCCTTCGGGCAAATATGCTTTCCCTCTTGAGCTTGCGCATTTCCAATCGAACCGTTTTCTGTTTTCTCAGTTAAAACCCTGGAACTTTTCTGTTTCATTACAGATAAGTCCCTGGACAGAAACCTTTATAACTTTTTAATAAAAAGGGATTTTTGAGTGATTCTTTTTCTGACAATCTTCGAATTTTGTCTAGTTTTTTACGAGATTTATTTGTAAAATATTTGGAGAAGTTTCTGTGCACCCATTGGTTTCCACGTTAGTGACCGTTTTCGTGATTGCCGTAGGTTCCGGAAGAGGTGACGGAGCCGCGAACTTTGCCGAGCTAGACTCCGACTTCTCCGAACCAGGCAAGCATGTTTTGAACATTTGATATGACAGGTGTTTTGCATGTTTGCTTGAAAGTTTTGTGCGTGGCATATGAGTGTCGGTAGATACCTAGTTGCTTGTAAGGCAACTACCCGCATGTTCCAAAGTTGCGATGATCTCTGATGAGAGATGGCCTAATCATGTGGTGACATGAAGGGCAGCAAGGTGGTACTGTTGTAGCATACCAGCCTTGCGTCATCCGACTTTCTCCGACGTTAACGTGGATGGAGTCACGTTATCGTTCTTTTCCCCGCATGTTCCATAGTTGCGATGATCTCTGATGAGAGATGGCCTAATCATGTGGTGACATGAAGGGCAGCAAGGTGGTACTGTTGTAGCATACCAGCCTTGCGTCATCCGACTATTTCTGACGCTAACGTGGACGGAGTCACGTTATCGTTCTTTCCCCCTTCCGTGCTACCACATGTTTCATTTGCCAGGATGCGGTTTAGTAAGTTGGTAACCTCTTTCCGTGTACACACCAAACAGAGAGGCCGGGATGATGGTACCTTGGCCCAGGATTAAAGCCAGTCATCCGGTCAGGGGGCATGGGTGTTTCCGGTTGGGATCGAGAGGGGGGGCACCCCCTTAGAGCGCGCGTATAGAAATTTGATCCCATGCTACGCGAGGTTGTAGCCTCCCCGTCTCAAGGTTTTTCTTGAACGTTGCCGAGGGTGATCCCTGGCTTCGGAAGGTTGAATTGGGTGTGTACTGGTTAGACGTGTTTCTTCCAAAACACCGTAGACGGAACTAGTCCCCGTGACTACTGAAATCCGTTGGCTGTGGTTAAGTACTAACTCTGCAGAGTCAATTCCCTCCAAATCATCGTATCCATGATCAAGTAGTGTAATCAGTGTATCCATATCTATCCGCGTGGAAGACTTGTCCCCGGTGAACAAGCTCAAGTGGTAAATCCAGTTTATTTGTTATTCCTGTGGATGGACTAACTTTATATTTGTCTCGTGCTTGGGATAATTTATGTTCCCAAACTATTGTATTATTGAGCTGTAATATAAGCCCTTTATGTGATGTCGCTCAGACGTCCGACTGTGGCACGCACTGCCTTTATTTTCTGTTATAAGCCCTTTATGTGGTGTCGCCCCGACGCCCGACTGTGGCATTATTATTCTGCATTTTTCCTCTCGAGGAGTCATTCAGACCCTCGTTTGGCCCAGTATTATTATTCTGCATTTTCCGCTCGAGGAGTCATTCAGACCCTCCCTTGGCACCAGCATTACTTTTCTTGCAGTTTCCGCTCGAGGAGTCATTCAGACCCTCGTTTGGCACCAGTATTACTATTCTGAAGTTTCCTCTCGAGGAGTCATTCGGACCCTCGTTTGGCACCCCGTATTTATTATCTCTATGTCTGAACGCACTGGTTAATTGTTCATATGCTTCATGTTTACATTTGTTATATCTTATGTCCGAATTGTCTTGCGAGTACTTTCATGGTACTCACCTGGCTTGTTGATTTGACCAGATGTTGACGAAGGCGATCTCTTGGATGAAGAGTTTGATAGCGCGTCCGACGCCTAGAGGAGTCCCAGTCAGTCCTGCGCGATCCCGGATATTGGTCACTTGTTTTATATACGCTTCCGCCACCCGCAATAAGCCTCCTCGAGCCTCACTCCGACGCTCGAAGAGCTGTAGTCTTCAGGAGTCATATCACTCGCTTCGCAGTGATATTTCCACCACCGTTATTATCGTGAGTTAGTAGTATGCCACCCTATCCGCCGTCTTGTTTTATCGGCGTGCATGTAATAATTGTTGAGCTGTCTCCGCTCGACCTTGTATTATATTCAGTACTCCTGGTATTTTTCTTCTGTGACCAAGATATTGTCTACCAGTGAGAAGGAATTCTTCCTTACTGGCCCGTAAAAGGGATTGGTCTGTCAATAATTATTTTATTGAAAAACCGGTCGTGACAAGCTTGGTATGAGAGCCAGGCTGACTGTAGGAAGCCACTAGGTGCGATCGCTAATCGGTTATTAGCGTCTTTTGTGCTTTTTCAGCATTTTGCAATTGTAGCTATTTTCTGTTGGTCATCATAAATTTATGACATGACTACTCAGAATTTTTGCCTACTTTTGTAGATGGCTGGCAGCAGCTGTGAGAATCGAGTGTTCACGAACGTGCCCGAGGGGTTTGTCAAGCTCCTCGTCTCCATCACCAAGCTCGCGATCGGGCCAGCAGCTCGCCCGGAGTTCACACTCTATCAGCACAAGCTCAGTGACGATGTGTCTATGCACCAAGCCGTGGTGCAATTCAAGGGAGGACGTTCTGCAGCTCGCCACTTCCGTTTTGTGGGAAGGGCCATGCCTACGAAGAGGCATGCCATGCAGATGGCTGCCCGTGAGGCGATAGCTCGCCTTCGGGACATCCTTCCTACGATGAAGACTCGTCGCTACCGCTACCTCCCATGCCATGTGCCATACACCAGCCACTATGCGTTCGCCTGCCATCGGGGAGAACGAGATGAAGCCATCGAGATGGTTGTGGAGTATCTCAAGGCTCTGGAGGAGTCTTTCGACAACCTCGTGGACGATCTCGTGGCTGCCTGCATGGACTTAGTCCGGGGCGGTCCTGCCAGCAGGAAGGAGCTTCTCAACACGGCACCGCCTCTGACATTCGTCTCGTCTTCAGCGTCGTATGCACCGGCCGTTTTGGCCACTGCTCGCCGTCTGCCTACCACTGAGGAGATCGACCGAGTCATCGCTCCTACTCCAGTCAGAGCCGCACCGCCTGCCGCACCCGCCCTGCCACCCGTCGCTCCCGCACCATCACCGCAGCGCAGCGTTACGCGCCAGGAGCCAGCTAGAGAGGAGGTGGAGGTTGATTCTCCTGGACCGCTGAGTCTTGCCATCGGCAAGGAAAAGGAAATCTTCACCATCTCCGACTGAGAGCACCGAGTAGCCGCGCGTTATGCCTGCTTGTATGATGTGTTGTTTTATGTGTACGCTAGTTTGTATTGGTGTGTTTGCTACCTTCCGGAGTAGTACGCTAGTCTAAATAACATGTCAGGAATGTGTACGCGCATCCTGAGTGCTGTATCATGTGTTTGCTTTTCGCGTGTAAGTTTCATGTTAAGCAGTTCTTCTCCATGCAAAATCATTTATGTTTTCTTGAAAAACTTGAAGTCTTTTAAATTGTTGCCTTTGCAAGATTTTCCTTGTGCTACACAGTTTTTCTCATGGGTTTTGCAAAATGATACCCTAGACTGGAAAAATGTCTCGCCCGTGGACTCGCTCTATGCCCAATCACCCAAAAGAGGTTTACGGGACACAGACTAGCAACAATTTCACTCAGGGTCAGGCTAGTCAACAAGACAGCGAAGCAGCCCTGTCTCAAGTATGCCGTCTCTTCGAGCAAAGCCAGCAACAACACCAAGAGATGATGAATCATGTCATCAATATGGGAAATCACCGTGAGCCCTATCAACCGCATTCCAAGTTATCTGAGTTACAGAAGACTCGCCCCTCAACTTTTGCTCACACCGATAGGCCACTGGAAGCCGATGATTGGCTTCGTGACATTGAAAGGAAACTGATTATTGCTCAGTGCTCAGATCATGAGAAGGTGCTTTATGCACCACACTACCTTACTGCAGCAGCCGCAGCATGGTGGGAAAACTTCCTACACATGCATCCCAGTGAACACAACATCACCTGGGAAGAGTTCAAGGAAGGCTTCCGTGGGGCATACATCCCAGGAGCATCCTAAAGATCAAGAAGAGAGAGCTCGATGACCTGAAGCAGAGAGGCATGTCAGTGACAGAATACAACGGTCAGTTTACCCAGCTATCTCGTTATGCCTACGACGAGCACATGACAGAAAGCAAGAAGATGGAAAATTTCCTGGACGGCCTGGCACCAGCACTAAGATGCCAATTTATTGTGCACACCTTTCCGGATTTTAAAACTCTGGTGGACAAGGCCATTACCTTGGAAAATGAGCGCCGTAGTCTGGAAGATATCCGCAAGCGAAAGAGGGACAAGACGACTCTTGCTCGCAACAACCGAGGCAAGACTGAGATCCCAAGGACAGACGCAAGGAGATCCACGACTACTAATCCAAAGCCCGTCGGACAGTTTCATGCCAGGGACAAGGAGTACACATACCGTCCAGGGGTCACCTGCTATGCTTGTGGTCAAGAAGGGCATTATGCTAAGCAGTGCCCAAAGCCAAGGGACTCGGCACCCAAGCCAAACAATGGTGGAAACAATCCAGCCCCCAAGCGCAACAATTTTAACCCCAACAATAACCACAGGAAGGGTCACCTGAACCATGTAACCAGGGAAGAAGCGCAGAATGCCCCAGACATCGTGCTCGGTACGTTCCCTGTCAACACAGTACCTGCCACGGTTTTGTTTGATTCTGGAGCTTCCCATTCGTTCGTTTCGAAGAGTTTTGTTTTGCAACATGGTTTTCCGATACTTCCCTTGGAAAAATCTATGATCATCAAGTCCCCCGGAAATAAGCAAATCGCTCAGGGTTACTGCCGAGGAGTGATCATTGAGTTCGAAGGACTACAATTCCACGCGAATCTCATCGTGTTGGATAGTAAAGGCCTGGATGTCATTTTAGGGATGGACTGGTTGACCACCAACAAAGGATTCATCGACTGTTTCAATCGGACAGTGATTCTCACTCACCATCACGGCAAGACAATAAGAGTTTCCGATCAAGAAAGGCCCCGATCACAGCGACCAAAACTGAACAAAATGGACATTGCAGAACTGAGAAAAGTTCCAGTGGTATGCGAGTTTCCTGATGTGTTCCCTGAAGAACTACCAGGCATGCCACCAGACCGAGAAATAGAATTCAGCATCGAACTAGCACCTGGCACCGCTCCCATCTATATGAAGCCATATAGAATGGCGCCCTCAGAATTGGTGGAGTTGAAGAAGCAGATAAAGGAATTATTGGACAAAGGATTTATTCGAGCCAGCTCCTCACCATGGGGTTCGCCTGTGTTGTTCGCCAAGAAGAAGGATGGGACACTGAGACTGTGTATAGACTATCGAGCCCTCAATATGGTCACCATCAAAAACAAATATCCGATGCCACGGATAAATGATTTGTTTGACCAGCTCGCACAAGCCAAGGTATTTTCAAAGATTGATTTGAGATCGGGATACCATCAACTGAAGGTACAGACAGAAGATATCCCCAAGACAGCTTTTACTTCCAGATATGGGTTATACGAGTTTACAGTGATGCCCTTTGGACTAACGAAGGCCCCCGCATATTTCGTCCACCTCATGAACAAACTGTTCATGAAATTCATGGACAAATTTGTGGTGGTATTCATTGACAATATTCTGGTTTACTCAAGAACACCAGAAGAGCATGTTGAGGACCTCAGAATTGTTTTGGGAGAATTAAGGAAACATCAGTTATACGCCAAATTTAGCAACTGCGAATTTTGGCTAAGACAAGTTGGTTTCTTAGGCCATATATTGAACCAAGAAGGCGTGGCCGTAGACCCAGAAAAGGTCAAGGCCATACTGGACTGGAAGCCACCCGCCAACGTTACTGATGTGCGGAGTTTCCTGGGAATGGCCGGGTATTACAGAAGATTTATTGAAGGATTCTCCACTGTGGCAAAACCTATAACACAGTTGCTCAAGAAGGACAAGAAATTTGTATGGACGGAAGCATGCGAGCAGAGCTTCCAATAACTTAAGAAGAAGCTGACAACCGCACCGGTCTTAACTGTGCCAGACATACACAAGAGTTTTGAAGTGTATTGTGACGCATCCCGAAAAGGTCTCGGGTGTGTGCTGATGCAGGATGGCAAAGTTGTCGCATATGCCTCCAGGCAGCTGCGAAAACATGAGGAAAATTACCCAACACATGACTTGGAACTAGCAGCAGTTATTCATGCACTCAAGGAGTGGAGGCACTTTCTGTTGGGAAATCGCTGTGAAATATATACGGACCATAAGAGCCTCAAATATATTTTCACACAGCCAGAGCTGAATTTACGCCAACGACGCTGGTTGGAACTGGTCAAGGACTATGACGTCGGCATTCACTACCATCCAGGGAAAACAAATGTAGTGGCCGATGCCCTTAGTCGAAACCCCAGCCCGGACAATGACGGTCCGCAAAACTTGAGGCCTGAGTTTCAGCAAGAGTTCACTAGGCTCAACATGATGTTAGTCTCCGAGGGCACCGTATCAAACCTGGAGATACAACCCACCCTGGTGGAACAAATTAAGAAGGCTCAACAGGGACATCCCAGCATCGAAGGCATAAAGAAGAAAATGAACCTTGGTAAGGCTTCAGAGTTCGTCACAGACAGTGAAGGAACATTATGGTACGGAGACAGACTTTGCGTACCTAACATTGAGGAACTCAAGCAACAGATCTTGACGGAAAGCCACACCGCTCCATACTCGATCCATCCTGGAGGAACCAAAATGTACAAGGACATTCAGGAAAGATTTTGGTGGCACGGTATGAAAAGAGATATAGCCACATTCATTGCTTGTTGCGATTCATGTCAGCGCATCAAGGCCGAGCACCAAAAGCCAGCAGGGCTACTCCAGCCTAACAGGATACCGGAGTGGAAATGGGATGAAATAGGAATGGATTTCATCATCGGACTACCCCGATCACAACGTGGGAATGACGCCATATGGGTCATCACAGACCGACTAACCAAGGTTGCTCATTTCATTCCCGTGAAGACTACCTACTCCACACAAAGACTGGCAAAACTTTATCTCTCCCATATAGTTTGCTTGTATGGGGTCCCAAAGACTATAATATCAGACCGAGGCACACAATTCGTCTCCAAATTTTGGGATCACCTACAACAAGCTCTGGGCACGCAACTAGCTTTCCGTACAGCATACCACCCTCAGACTGATGGACAAACAGAACATGTAAACCGAATCCTAGAGGATATGATAAGAGCCTGTGTGCTCACCTATGGATCCAGTTGGGAAGAGAGTTTGCCGTATGCCGAATTTGCTTACAACAACAGTTACCAAGCCAGCTTGCAAATGGCACCCTTTGAAGCATTGTACGGACGGAGGTGTCGTACCCCACTGAATTGGTCAGAAAGAGGTGACAGCCGTATCTTCGGCCCAGACATGCTTAAAGAGGCCGAGGAGAAAGTTAAGCAGATCAGGGACAGACTCAAGACAGCACAGAGCCGACAAAAGAGCTACTATGATCAGAAGCATCGTGAGGTCAGCTTTGAACCCGGTGATTCCGTATACCTCCGAGTATCTCCTATGAGGGGTCTGCAACGGTTCAAAATTAAGGGGAAGCTAGCCCCAAGATTTATTGGACCATTTTGTGTAAAGGCACGAAGAGGCACGGTAGCCTACCAACTAGACTTGCCCAAGGAGCTGTCAGACGTCCATGACGTATTCCACGTCTCACAGTTGAGGAAATGTGTGAGTAACCCGGAGAAGCATGTACCTCATGAGAACATTGATATGCAACCAGATCTCACCTACAGAGAAAGACCAGTAAAGATATTGGAAGAGTCTGAAAGGAGGACCCGTCAGAAAACGACAAAATTTTTCAGGGTTCAGTGGAGCAACCACACCGAGGATGAAGCCACATGGGAAAGGGAAGATTTTCTCCAGGCAGAGTATCCATATCTATTTGAGGATCAGCAGAAATCTCGAGGACGAGATTTTTGCTAAGGGGGTAGGTGTTGTGACACCCAAGTTTTTATTTGGATTTTTCAAAAGATTTTATTTGACTTGAGGGAGGTGATTTAAAATTTTTTTTTCTTCAAAAGAACTCCCCCTTTCAAAATATTTCTTTATGGCAAGAGTTTTATTTGGATTCACCCAAGACTTGTTTTTGGTCTTGGAGGTTCTTGCTTTTTATTTGGACTCAAGACAAAATACTTTTCACTTGGGAAATGCCGTTTGAAAATCTCTTTGAAATTTGCACTATGCCTTTTGGAATAATCCTTTACCACTTTCAACTTTTCTCTCTTGCCATGGCCTTAGTGCAAATACTCTCTCCTAACCCTTCCCTCACCTTTGGATCATGTTTGACATCTAATCCAGCAAGTTGAACCTCCCCTATGTGTATTTTCCATTTAAATCTTATTCAAACAAATTTCTGTCTTCTCTTCTGGCACTTGGAGATTTACAAAGGAACTCCATTTTCTGTCCTGATGTTTGCCCCCAAACCAACTCCCCTTCCTAGTCCTTTGAACCCTCAACCAAGATCCATGAAGATCCACTGGCCTTCAGTTCAAATTTTTCAAACTACACTTGCTGCAAGTTTGAACCAGATTTGTCAAATTTGGTGAAATTCATTCAAAACTTTCTCCAAAAATTCCAAGTAAAATCAGGCAGCCTCTGGGTGCATTGAGTGGTCATCTCACCAAGTTACAGCCCCAGAAAAATTTATCTCATAGCCAAATCCTTCTGTCGAACACCTGCAGTGCATTGTCAATGTCAAATTTCAGTTAAGTTCAGAGAACACCGCAGTGCACTGTCGTTTTCTTCAGAACCCGACGTCGATCTCGCCAGTGCCACTGTGTCGCCTTACTCCTCGTCCCCTCCCTCTTGTTCCTGCACCGCACGAACGCCTGGCACCTTGCGGACGTCGGCAACGAGCAGCAGAAGGTGCGCCGCCCCGTGACCGACGCCAGCAGCGGCTTTGCGGCCGCCAGCGGGAGGCACGGCGCCGACGACGCCACCCAGCGCCGCCCAAACCACCGGAGCTCGCAACGTGGCCTTCCACTCCCCCGAACGCGCTGCCACCCTCGTCGTGAACCGTAGGGCGCGGAGCGCGCTCTCTGCCGCCGTCGAACCCGTGCCGTCATCTCACCGTGGACCGACGCCATTACGCCAAGACCAACTCCGTTTAGCTGTGGAATGACACCAGTAACCTCCACTGATGCTGCCTGGCCACTCAATCCTCCTGCCAATCCACTGCATCGCCGTAATCGCTCGCCGGAGATTCTCCGTTCACGGCCACCCCGTCGATCCGCCTATGAATAGAGGCCCCGAGCTTCAACTCGAGCACCCACCATCCCTGCACTCTACCTAGAGCATGCCTAGCCACTGGAAGAGCCCCGAGGAGGTCTCCTTCCTCGACTCCGGCCGCCGCGACCCGCCACGGGATCCAGCTCGATTCGCCCCCGTGTGTGCACCTCCACCTCCCTCCTCTTGCCAGTAGCTTCACTATGCATCCCTCTTTCTGACCCGCGCTTCAATTCGAAGTTTGCAGCCCTCCACTGGAGTTCCCCACCATCACCCGAACCACCGTCCGCCGGAGAAAGTGTCACCGTCGATGTGGTGCTCCCCGTTGGTCGAGTCCACCACCCACCGACGCGGAAGAACAAGCTGAAGCTCTTGGTACCCTCCGATCCTCCTAACTCGCCGTGGTTCGACGCCGGCGTCCACCGCAGTCTTCGGGCGCCGGTGAGCTTTTCAAACCTGACATCTGGACCCCGCATGTCAGCCTCTGTTATATTCCCCCTCGAACCGTTTTCTGTTGGCGCCTTCGGGCAAATACGCTTTCCCTCTTGAGCTTGCGCATTTCCAATCGAACCATTTTCTGTTTTCTCAGTTAAAACCCTGGAACTTTTCTGTTTCATTACAGATAAGTCCCTGGACAGATACCTTTATAACTTTTTAATAAAAAGGGATTTTTGAGTGATTCTTTTTCTGACAATCTTCAAATTTTGTCTAGTTTTTATGAGATTTAGTTGGAAAATATTTGGAGAAGTTTCTGTGCACCCATTGGTTTTCACGTTAGTGCCCGTTTTCGTGATTGCCGTAGGTTCCGGAAGAGGTGACGGAGCCGCGAACTTCGCCGAGCTAGACTCCGACTTCTCCGAACCAGGCAAGCATGTTTTGAACATTTGATATGACAGGTGTTTTGCATGTTTGCTTGAAAGTTTTGTGCGTGGCATATGAGTGTCGGTAGATACCTCGTTGCTTGTAAGGCAACTACCCGCATGTTCCAAAGTTGCGATGATCTCTGATGAGAGATGGCCTAATCATGTGGTGACATGAAGGGCAGCAAGGTGGTACTGTTGTAGCATACCAGCCTTGCGTCATCCGACTTTCTCCGACGTTAACGTGGATGGAGTCACGTTATCGTTCTTTTCCCCGCATGTTCCATAGTTGCGATGATCTCTGATGAGAGATGGCCTAATCATGTGGTGACATGAAGGGCAGCAAGGTGGTACTGTTGTAGCATACCAGCCTTGCGTCATCCGACTATTTCTGACGCTAACGTGGACGGAGTCACGTTATCGTTCTTTCCCCCTTCCGTGCTACCACATGTTTCATTTGCCAGGATGCGGTTTAGTAAGTTGGTAACCTCTTTCCGTGTACACACCAAACAGAGAGGCCGGCGTGATGGTACCTTGGCCCAGGATTAAAGCCAGTCATCCGGTCAGGGGGCATGGGTGTTTCCGGTTGGGACCGAGAGGGGGGCACCTCCTTAGAGCGCGCGTATAGAAATTTGATCCCATGCTACGCGAGGTTGTAGCCTCCCCGTCTCAAGGTTTTTCTTCAACGTTGCCGAGGGTGATCCCTGGCTTCGGAAGGTTGAATTGGGTGTGTACTGGTTAGACGTGTTTCTCCCAAAACACCGTAGACGGAACTAGTCCCCGTGACTACTGAAATCCGTTGGCTGTGGTTAAGTACAAACTCTGCAGAGTCAATTCCCTCCAAATCATCGTATCCATGATCAAGTAGTGTAATCAGTGTATCCATATCTATCCGCGTGGAAGACTTGTCCCCGGTGAACAAGCTCAAGTGGTAAATCCAGTTTATTTGTTATTCCTGTGGATGGACTAACTTTATATTTGTCTCGTGCTTGGGATAATTTATGTTCCCGAACTATTGTATTATTGAGCTGTAATATAAGCCCTTTATGTTATGTCGCTCAGACGTCCGACTGTGGCACGCACTGCCTTTATTTTCTGTTATAAGCCCTTTATGTGGTGTCGCCCCGACGCCCGACTGTGGCATTATTATTCTGCATTTTTCCTCTTGAGGAGTCATTCAGACCCTCGTTTGGGCCAGTATTATTATTCTGCATTTTCCGCTCGAGGAGTCATTCAGACCCTCGCTTGGCACCAGCATTACTATTCTTGCAGTTTCCGCTCGAGGAGTCATTCAGACCCTCGTTTGGCACCAATATTACTATTCTGAAGTTTCCTCTCGAGGAGTCATTCAGACCCTCGTTTGGCACCCCGTATTTATTATCTCTATGTCTGAACGCACTGGTTAATTGTTCATATGCTTCATGTTTACATTTGTTATATCTTATGTCCGAATTGTCTTGCGAGTACTTTCATAGTACTCACCTGGCTTGTTGATTTGGCCAGATGTTGACGAAGGCGATCTCTTGGATGAAGAGTTTGATAGCGCGTCCGACGCCTAGAGGAGTCCCAGTCAGTCCTGCACGATCCCGGATATTGGTCACTTGTTTTATATACGCTTCCGCCACCCGCAATAAGCCTCCTCGAGCCTCACTCCTACGCTCGAAGAGCTGTAGTCTTCAGGAGTCATATCACTCGCTTCGCGGTGATATTTCCACCACCGTTATTATCGTGAGTTAGTAGTATGCCACCCTATCCGCCGTCTTGTTTTATCGGCGTGCATGTAATAATTGTTGAGGAGTCTCCGCTCAACCTTGTATTATATTCAGTACTCCTGGTATTTTTCTTCTGTGACCAAGATATTGTCTACCAGTGAGAAGGATTCTTCCTTACTGGTCCGTAAAAGGGATTGGTCTCTGAATAATTATTTTATTGAAAAACCGGTCGTGACACACGCGCTCATCGCCGCCACGTCGCCCTGCAGCTACAGCACGGCTGTTGCCGGCGATCTTATCCTCAGCCGCCGCGGTCCAACCTCGAGCGCCTATTTAAGGGATCCCCGAACTCGTTCAAGACCTCAGGCGACCTCAGACTTTTCCCCTAGTTCTTCCCAAGCAGTGGATTGGCCCGGAGAGACCCCCTTCCCCAACTCCGGCCGGTTCGTCCGCCGCCGAGCTCTGGTGCAATACGTCACAGCCAGCCACTCTCCCGCCCAACCAACGCCACCAACCGCTTCCTCTTGCCCTTGCGGAGCTGCCCAGCAACTCAACCTCGATCGGAGACCACCGGAGCCCTAAAACCACTCCACTCCCGTAGCCCCCTCCGCCGCGGTGCTCGCCGCCGGCAACTTCTACCACCACCGACAACCCAGCGACCACCGAGAGGACCGCTCCGGTCTAGCGGGTCCATCCCTGCCCTCAGGTGCCCTCGAGGAGCCGCCGCTCGTCGCCGGCGATCGCCGGAGTCCCGCTCCCGTCGGGCAGAGAAGAGGAGGGAGAGGGAAGAACGGTCAAACCTGACCAGTGGGCCCTCTGGACCCACTGTCAGTGACCCGCGTGCCGTCTTCTCTGTTTTAAGTGAAGGCGCAGACGTCCTGAGTACGTTTCCTCTGCTGCGAAAGCGTATTCTCTCCCGAGCGTTTTCTTTTTCTGGTTTTTTTTAACAGAAGTTTGACTGATCTTTGACTGACTATAACTTTTAAAATAAAACTCCAAATGAGTTGATTCTTTTTCCTACCTCTCTGAAATTTCATCTAGTTTATTTTAAGATTTATTTCAAAAATATTTGAGACAACGTTTTTTACTGTGTTTGAAATATTTGTTGTTTGAATATTTCTCAAAATAGGATTTTGGAGAAAAGGGAAAGCTTCCAAAAAGTGCATCCCTTGCATACTCTTGAAGGCAAGCATTTCTGAACTCTGGCATAATATTTTGTGTGATTTTTTGATACAGTTACAACACCACTTTGACTTTTATGTAACGGTAAAGTCACATGCATGATTGCATATTGGAGATTTTTTTCCTTACTGTTGTAAATGGATATGCTGGTGACAATGATCATCCTCGTGAGCTTCTCATGTATACCGGAAGGAAGCCGGGAAAGTCGTGGTCTTGGGTAGACACGAGCTTGTCCCTAGTTCCTCGTCGGGACGAGTGTGTCCGGTATGGCATGATGAGTTTTGGTGAACGGTGATTCTGTCCGTCACTGGTAATATTTGTTTTGGTTAAGCTAATCATTCGGAGAATTCTTGGACCACCTGAGTCGGTCATGGGTCGAGTCTTGTTTAGTAGCTTCCACTTCTTGTTTTGTACTACCACCGGTCCGTGCCGCGGGTAGGGTACGGTTCAGTAAGTTGTCAACCCCTTACCAAGGCACTCACCGTACAGAGAGGCCATGGTGGAAGATACTGGATGCATCTGGTAGGCATGCCACCTGGTCCGAGGGCATGGGTGTTTCCGGTTGGGACCGAGAGGGGGGCACCCCTTAGAGCGCGCGTATATAAATTTGATCCCATGCTACGTCGAGGTTGTAGCCTCCCCACTTAGAGTATTGCTTGACGGGTGTCGTGGGTGATTCCAGACACCAGTAAGTTAAGCTGGTGTGTGCAGGTCAGGCGTGTTTTCAATTAAAAGGCCGTAGACGGAATTAGTCTCGATGGACTAAGTAAATCCGTTACTCGTGGGTAAGGAGTACACCCTCTGCAGAGGATTTATCCATTCGGATAGCCATGTTCATGAGTAAGGACTACAGTCTAAGATGGATCATAGTAACGGTTTTCGGATGGAGAACGGATTAATTAGAATCATAGTAACGGTATTCGGATGGAGAACGGATTAATTAGAATCATAGTAACGGTATTCGGATGGAGAACAGATTAATTAGAATCATAGTAACGGTATTCGGATGGAGAACGGCTTAATTGGAATCTAGTGACGGTCTTCGGATGGAGAAATGGGTATACCAGAACTTTGTTTATGATCTATGTCATGTGAGGATTGTGATTTATTTTTATCGTGGACTAACCAGTTCCTTATTTGAATTATTGAGTATCCCTGGGATGGTTCTACCGCCTGGACATTCACTATGATTATTCTTATATAAGCCCTTTATGTGGTGTCGCTCAGACGCCCGACTGCGGCATGCTTGTTGATTATTTATCTTTTATAAGCCCTTTATGTGGTGTCGCTCAGACGCCCGACTGCGGCATGCTTGTTGTTTATTTATCTTTTATAAGCCCTTTATGTGGTGTCGCTCAGACGCCCGACTGCGGCATTGTTAAATTTTTTTGCAACCTTTCGAGGAGTCCTTTCAGACACTCAGTCAGTGCATTTTATTTCTACCCCCGTATTGCATGTTCATTTTTTCTCTGCATACGAGCATCACAGACTTTCGTGGCAGATGTTGTGATCCTAATTATTTCGGAGCATGATTGTCCCTTATTATATTATACCCGTGTTCTTAATGTTTGCGAGTACATTCAAACGTACTCACTGGCTTGTCCCTGGCTATTGTCTTGGCCAGATTCCTTGCTTGGAGATAAGCATCGCGATGACAGCCCCGGAACCTACGCTACGACGATAGCAGCCTCGCGAAGATAGGAGTTATCCTGGTCAGCTGTTCTTGTGGGAAATGGAGTCCCATAAACCCAGGTGTACCTCAAATCGCTTCCGCCTTCGACCCCTAGAAACCAAGTGTTGTACTCCCCGGCCACAATGGTCTTGTACTACATATTTTGTACCTTGCTTGGAATTCTTGTATCAAGTTGGTGCCTCATCAGCTAACAGAAATCCTGGGGCTGGTGAGCACAAAGGCCATTTTCTGGGAAATTGATATCCCGAAAATCCGGTCGTGACATTGACTCGCCCGTCCGCACCGGCTTACAACGCCACGACCGACTCATCTATCCGTGCCACCGGTTGACTCGCCCACGTCCGCGCCGTCTTCTAATGACGCGGTCGACTCTTCCATATACATCAACAAATCAGAGCCGCGACTTCTCACGCAAACAACTTAATGAGCGCACGCAAGTCGCCGCTCCTGCTGTCCGGTCTACTCCAACAAACTCTGAAGAAAGTCATAATATATTATTAGGCCTCAGTCTGCACCGGATGGTTCAATGGGAAGGCACATAAGTTGCCGCCACTGTAGTTTGGTTAAACTTCAACAGTCAGTTGGGATGAACCATTGGCCGAGTTACTGACACAAATCATACGGGGTCATTTATAACCCGCCGAGCTTCAACATATTACAGCGTTCCACTGTTCAACTACATACCGGTTTATATCACGGTCAAGTCTGGAGAATCTCAAGACAACTCCTCGAGTTATCTTAAGACTCAGGGGCTACACCAGCATGACTAGGCAGAATTGGCCTTCGTCCGCAAATTCAACAACCCCGGGTCATTGGAGGGAACATAACCCGGTCCCGGAGGCTACTGCCATATTGACGAAAATTTAAAGGCTGTCAGAAATTTTCCGGCTTAAAATGAAGGATTCCGGTCTAAAATCCGGCTCAAGAGAAATCTGTCTCTCACAAAGCTTTGAAGCTCTCAATATCTGGTTTAAAATTCCTTTTAAAAAATAATCCATCTGTCGCAAGTTCGAGCTCTCAGGAAAAATTAAAGGTTGCCAACGAGAACTTGCTGCCATGATGCGCGGTTCAAACATGGGTATCCTGCATTATGGGCTTATCTTTTATGGTCACTTGGGGGCTTCCTGCTCATTGAGCATAGCTGTGACTACCCTCTTGATGCGGCTTGCATGCCTTATTACAAATTACTTGGGGGCTTCCTCCTCATGGACCATAGCTATGACTACCCTACTGATCCGGCTTGTACGCCTAGATTGTGAATCACTTGGGGGCTTATTGCCCAAGGTTACCAAAGAGAACTTGTTGCAGTACACAGTTCAAACATAGGTATCCTGCCTACTGATCCGGCATGTATGCCTTGATTACAAATCCCTTGGGGGCTTATTGCCCAAGGTTACCAAAGAGAACTTGTTGCAGTATACAGTTCAAACATAGGTATCCTGCCTTGAGGGCTCATTATATATAGCTTTATTTACCCTTTTGACCGGCTTGGACGCCAGGTGTATTCACCAAAAAATCCGGGTTATCCTGCCTTGGTATGTCTGCCACTCCACCCAGGTAATCCTGGAATGACCCGATGTACTTTTGACACTCAATCTTATAAAGACCCTGAACTTGTCAAAGTTAAAGCAGTGATTGGTCATGTGAGGCCCGGCTTACAGGTTTGCATAAAGGATTAACTCAGCGGCTGTGCGGCCCTTGAACAACACTTGACATTGAGGCTTGGTGGCCTATGAAGGCCTTGTTTTTTCTGATTTGTTCTTTTCTATGAATATTGTTTTGGTTCATATCCTTGTACCATATTGACGTATGGTTTAAAATGATTTAGGCTATGTAGCCTTCATCCTTATGACTCATATTTGAGCATATATGGGGTTCTAATAACCTGGCCTTGCGTTGGACGATAAGTCGCCAGTATGCTTTGATTATACACTTGGAGTTCTGCACTCTATGTTTTTGGGATGTTACCCTGACTGCATATGGCGATGTAAGCTGGCAGTATGAATCGATTTCACAGGCCATGTAGCCTTGATTATATGACTCATCATTGAGCATCTTTGGGCTTGATAACCCACTCTGATAGAGGACGTTAAGTTGCCTGGATATTTTTTCGTTGAACAATCAAAATCGTGATATTGCATGCCTAGTGTCAATACCCACGGTGGATTATAATTATTGAGGTATCACCATGATGTCAATCTCCAGGTATTTTTTCAATAATGGTATGGTTATTTGGGGTTTGGAAATCCGCCCTGGCTATAGACTTTAAGTCGCCAGCATACTTTGGATTGCACAATTGGAATCATGAGCTTATAAATCTTTGGGTTGTCACCCTCACTAGATATGGCAATATAAGCCGGCATTATGAGCCAATTTTACAGGTATGTTTTTAATTGTTATAAGAATATACGAGGTTTGATAACCCGCCCTAGCTTTTGACTGTAAGTCGCCAGTATATTTAGGCTTGAATGGCCTTATTTATATTTTTTTTCCATAATTGCATAAGGCTATATTATGTTTGGGTTCTTACCCGCCCTGGCTTTTGACGTTAAGTCACTAGGGTATATGTTGTTTAAACTTTGTGCAGGATATGTAGAGCTATGGCTTACATAAATGATTAACTTTAAGCCCATTATCAGAGATTAAAATTGGTGTTCCAAGAGGATTATCAATTCTTGATTTTTTTACAAAGACTATAAGTCGCCGGGTTAGAAAAATCTCGGAGTCCAATGGATGCGCATTAAGTCGCCATCGGCCAAGAGCCGGCGGTATTTAACTCCTGAATTTACTTGTCAATAGACAAAGTTATATTATTCAAATCTTTAACAGCCAACTTGGCTAGATTTTCATTATGGTTGTCATGACCATTATTGAATGATTGAGGCTTTCATACCGGATTACATTATTCAAATCTTTAATAGCCAACATGGCTGGATTTTTATTATGGTTATCAATAACCAGTATTATGATTGAGGTTTTCAAAAGCTGCTTCAGAGCAATGGCTATTATTTCTTTATCGAAGAATACCGGCTCACAACAGAGAGCATGGTTCAATATTGAATATGCAAGGCATTCAGCAACATCATCCGGACAATGGATATGGTTTTATCTTACAATGAAAGGAATAGTCCTGAGTCACTACAGGCACACAACCTGGCATTTGGGGGCTATATTATTCAAATCATGATTATTATCAAGTATGTAAGTCCCATGTCGCTGCAAGCATGCACCATGACACTTGGGGGCTAATGCAATGTCATTTTTAACTCGCCCGATCGAAGACCCGACTCATCACATTGTAATGAGCCGGCCCTTGGGGGCTACTAATTGCTCCTATCAAAGGTAACCCGAAACTTGGGAGCTACATCATATACTATTATTTTCAATGAAGTACATAAAAAGTCCCTGCTCATTATTACATAATGACCTGGCACTTGGGGCCTACGCATGGGAAGTACAAAATGGCCAGTTTATGATTGGTGACCTACATGAACAAATCGGTGTTCTCCAAAGTTGTAGTATTTATATTGAAGCAAGTCTCAAGCTGTTACTACGCTCCCTTCTTAAGACTTGGGGGCTACAGGTGTTATGCATATAAGGGAGGTAAACTTTCAAGCTTGGTGTTAGCAATAATTATGACCCGGTGCCATAAATATTTACAAACCGACAATTTTGGCAATCATAACTCAGCAAGCTCTACATCTTCAAGCCGGCTAAATATCGAATGAGTATTTCAAGACCAATATTTTTGTCAAGCTAGAGCAATGGAAGCCGAGTCAAATGGATTATTCTTTATAATATTGTTCTAAAAGAAGCCAATGTTAGCAAATTGACTATGAAGCTGGTCTATTGACCCGAACTTTTTCAGAAGAAGTGCCTGGTTTTTTTACATTGGCAAAGTTTGAACATATCTGCTAAAGGAGATTTGCTATGAGACTATGGACACGTATCAAAGAGGAAATGACAAGGACTTAAGGATGATCAGGTGATGGCTCGGAATTTTTTTAATCCAGAGCACAACCTGTCAAATTTGTTCTTGTGTTTATTTTGCAGGATTAGTTTAACATGGATAAATCCAAATTAAACTTGGGGCTAATGTCGGGGATATACCCCCTGGTATGACTCGGCCGGACTTGGCGATTCACTAGTGACCCACCCTAACTTGGTGACTAACTAAGTGACCCGCCCGGATCTTTCCACTCACTGATGACCCGACCGGGCCTGATGACTCATTGGTGACCCGGCAGGCAGGTCAGAAGAGCGACAAGACCCGGAGGCCCAGAAGGCGGATCATGGAAGGCCGTCTCATGTTAACATGATGGGTCGGCTTAAGAGAATAGGTATAAGGAATATTCCCATACACAGGAAGCAAGACTAGGACTCCACTTGTAATAGAGTAATCCTAATCCTACTAGGATTAGTCATCTAACCCGCCCCTCCAACTTATATAAGGAGGGACGGGGCACCCCAAGTGGGACAAGTTTGACAAGTTGAGACAGACAGGTCAATAGCTCTCGAGATAGACGTAGCGAAAGAGCACCCTTGTAATCGTGAGCATCACCACAATCAATATCAATGAAGCAGGATGTAGGCTTTTACCTCCACCATGAGGGGCCGAACCTGGGTAAAACCTCGCGTCTCTCCTCCCACTCAACCCCTCTCAAGCTACCATATAGATGTGTTGGCCTCATGACTAAGTTCTTTTCACTAGGACATCTGCCGTGACAAATCCACGACAGTTGCCAAGCAAACACATCGATATTCGCCCGCAGGAAGGCAACGATCGCGCTTTCCTATTTGTCATCAAGGGTGGAACTGATAGTAAAGGTACCATCAGCGCCAGCCAGCCTTGCTGGGACCTTTTTCACATGAGGTGTAGCTGCCTTGGATCTCTTGCTATTGGAACTCTCTGACAAGTCATCAACAGGCGCAACACACTCCAAAGAGGTACGCTTCTCGGATTCCTTGTTGGTGTCCCTACTAGCCTTCTTCTTTCCTTTGCTTTCCTTGGAGGGAACTACAGCTTCAGCAGCCTCTGCCACGACTGCGTCCCAGTACATCTTATCCACGCAAATAATTGTGTCCTTCTCATCTGACGAAAGGGAAATGATGCCCACCAGCCCAGGTATCTTCAAGGTGTTGTGGGCATAGTGGGATGCCGCAATGAATTTTGCCAGAGCTGGGCGTCTAAGGATTCCATTGTACGGCAGGGGGAGGTTGACCACATCAAACGCAACCTTCTTAGTCCGGTAGTTCAACTCTCCTACGAATGTCACTAGCAACGTGATCTTTCCCTTAGGATGACTCCTACCGGGGTTGATTCCTTGAAACGTGCCCGTGACTTTGAGTTCTTCCTCTGCTATATGAAGTTTTCTGATGACCTTTGGGGAAATCAGATTCAACCCGGCCCCACCGTCAACCAACATCTTTATGACTTTGAGGTTGTGGATCGTGGGTGAAACGAACAACGGCACGCATCCTACCGCGGTGGTGCGGTCAGGATGGTCCTCTTCGTCAAAGATAATGGGCGTGCGTGACCACTTGAGTGGCTTCTAAGACTCTGCTGCTGGCTCCACGACATTGACCTCACGTGCCCACCGTTTAAGTTGGTGGTGAGAGGAGTGCAGAGATGCACCTCCGTCAATGCACAAGGCGTCAGTTGCCTTCTGGAATTCCTGCTCGTTGGTTTCCTCTTCATTCCCTCCATCACTTTCATCATTGCAATCTTCCTTCTCTCGGCCCCTGGCGGGTTTTCCCTTGTTCCGAAGAGCCTTGCCGGGTGATTTGCTTCACCGCCTCGGCTTTTCCTGCCAGCGCCATTCTGACATTTTTCCTTATCACGCTTCTCATATTCAGCCCTCTGCTTCTTGACGAGCTGCTCAACCTGATGACATCCCTGGAGATCGTGGCCCTTGGTCCGATGAATCTTGCAATACAGGCCATCACCTTTTCCAGCCTTCCCGGGAGCCGCAGCCTCCCGGCAATCAGTGCACGTGGCAACTTCCTTGCCGGGGGCTTCGGCCTTAGCCTTATTGCCAGTACTAGGCGTGCCCGATCCCTCAACGGTCAGTACCGCTTTATCCTTGCGCTTCTTGTTGCGCTTCTTCTGACTGGTGGCCTCATCATCATCTTCTGAATCGACGTCGACGCCATCCTCTTCTCCAGGGAGTTTCCTCCCCTCCTCTACCCGAGCACACTTGTCCAATAAGGTGTAAAGTTCCTTCATAGTCTTGGGCAATCGAACGTTCATCTGGGAACGTATCCGACGGTTGTGCACGTTGGACTGGAACGCAGCTATCACAACTGCCGGGTGGATATCTGGAATATTCCTGTGGACTCGGCTGAACCTCTGCATGTACTTTCGCAGAGTATCTCCTTACTTCTGTGGGAGAAGCTGCAAATCGCTAGGCCGTCCTGGTTCTTGGTGGCCGCCTGTGAAGGCGCCAATGAATGCATGGCACAGGTCAGCCCACGTCGAGATGGAGTTCTTCAGGAGATGCATCAGCTAAGACCTCACGTTTGGCTTGAGCGCCAAAGGGAAGTAGTTGGCAAAAACCTTTTCATCTCTTCCCCCGGCGGCTTGAACAACGATGGTTTAGATGCTCAAGAACTCTGTCGGGTTCAGTCTCCCATCATACTTCCCTGGAATCTCTGGTTTAACCATGTGAGCAGACGGCCAACAGACTTGCCGCAGCTCACGGGTGAAGGCAGGGCACCCAGCCTTGAAAGGCAGGTACCCGCCTCTGCTGAGCGTAGGCTCGTCAACGTTGGGGCCATTGCTCCCAATGGACTGGTGGTGGTCATCGTGGTGTCGCTCGATGGTGACATGCGCGCCCTCCATCTGCCTGTCCTTCGGGGCTCATCGTCGGCCTTGATGTGCTCGAGGATCGAACGAAGCCATCGAGATGTCATCAAGCTCTTGGTCTCGTGGCCCTCGCGCTTGTTGCTGCGGTGGGGATTTCACCGTGGGGGTGGCCCCTTCCGCACGTCCAGAGCCGTGGGCCGCCGCCGTCGTCTCGGAGGCCGTGGCGGGCTAGCTCGCGGTGAGCCTCCAGCCTTGGCAAAGCTAATCAGACTCTGAATGGTAGCTCTCCACTCATCCATCTGATGAGCTGCCGGCGGAAACCACAGCAGCAGTTGGGCCCGCGCCATGGCCTCCGAAGCGGTGCTTGGCATTGGTGATGATAATGTAGACTGCAGCATCGCCTGGATCCTAACGGTGCCAGCAGTGGCTGCGCCGGGCTCCCTTCGTCGGGATCCAATGGCTGGGATGGCGTGGTGACGATGTGATGGCGCGCGGGCCAGTGACTCCTTTCGGAGCATTGGTTGGGCCAGTTTGCTCCAGGGGTGGTGCATGCCCTGTGACCGCACCCACAGCGGGGGTGGCCGTAGGATTGCGATTCGCCTCGGGACGAACGTCACCGCCGTGGCTATGCCCCTTGGCCAGGCTGGGAGGGACAGAAGGAACAATCTCTCTACCCGTACCTCGTGGAGCGTGGCCGCCAGGATGTTGTTGGTGCTGTCCTTCTCCGGTGCCGCCCACTCCTACTTCGGCTGAGGGGGAGGTGGTGACAACGCCGCCTGTGCCGACCACGTCTCCCGCAGCACCCACATCCTCATGCGTCTCCGCATTCCCCGTGAGGGCGGTGGTCCCGGGAGGCGGGGCCTTCGAGGTGGACGGGTGAGCTACGACATCGGACTTCTTCTTGGGCGCCTTAGTTGATGGAGCCGTCGATGATGAAAATTGCGATGTAGATTATGCGCTGCTTACGCTCTCGGGTTCGCGCAAGTGATCCCCCTACCTGGCGCGCCAAAGATGTCGTGGGATACCACGCCCACCTATGGAGCCATGAGCCCCTTTTGGTTCGGCAGGGGGATGGGCATGTTGCACAAAGAGCGGAGAAGCGTAACACAGCAGGACAGAGACCACACGGGCAGTTTTACCCAGGTTCGGGCCGCTGGGAGGCATAAAACCCTACTCCTGCTTTGGTGGATTGATGGTGGAAAATGGTGGAGAAACGCAGCGCTCTTGCCTGGCAAGGTTGCCTCGGGGCGAGAGTAGCTACGCGCGTATGAATGTGCGGGGGTCCGAATCCTTTCTACGGTTGCCATGTGCCTCCTTTTATAGATCAAGGGGTCACCACAGTGGCAAATCAGTCTTTACATACTGATTAGATAACAAACAGTGCTATCATACCTAACTCTGCAGGCTGACATACAAATTAAATGCGCCGCTCAGTGTCACATCACAGCTTGCCCGGCAGGCCCTGCCGGGCTATTTTGCCAGCTTCGTGCCTTCTTGCTTGACATGTCTCAGGACGGGTGTCACTTGGAGGTATTTTCTGTAGGAAGTGACTACCATCTGGCAGGGAGCAGCCACTTAGTCACTTAGGAGCTTGACACTGCACTGATCGACGACGTGCGTCACTGTGAGGTGGTGTAGTGGAGTGGTTTGCCTCTATGAGCCCCGGCAGGCCTGCCGGGGCGATCTTGGAGGCTCGCTTCCGGGTAACCCTAACCTTGCCAGGCTCGCCTGCCCGGCAAGGGAGGTTCCTCTCGTAGTGCTATCTTGTCTCTCTGGCTAGTATTGGTCTTCTTGATCTGCTCGTTGGTCCTTCGTAGAACTTATCCCTCGTGCTTTGATCTGATTTTGGTGTTGTAACCTTGCTCTTGGGCCTGTGCATAGTCTGGGCAATGGAACCAGGTTTCATTGCATCGACACTACTAGATCAAGATATAACCAAAAGGATCGAACTAAGAAAAATGATAAAGGTAAAGGTGTGATGGTGATATGATACCGGGGCACCTCCTCCAAGCTTGGCAGTTGCCAAGGGGATTGCCCATACCCATGTATTTATGTCTCTTTCTTCGGTGGTGGTGATGATCGAGTTGTTGATGTGGTATCCTTCTTCCTCAGTTGTGCTTGAGGATAGAATTTTCCTCCCTTAAGTCCTCGATCTCCTGCTCAAGCCTTAATATCTTTTTACATAGTTCCTGTTTGTTTTCCTGTAAGAGACAAAAAGGGATAAATTCGATATTAGGTTTCTTTGCTTTATTAGGAAGACTTGACTTTTTGAACTCCACGTGCATGTCCCCAGGTTGGGGTAGTGGGACTTCCTCTTCATCGGAACTTGTGTATTCCTTTCCTTTTGGATCATAGTCTTCTTCCTCCTTGGTCCAACCATAATGCTCCAATCTCCAGTAACAACTCAAAATGAGATTATGGGATTGTGCAATGGTGCGGTGGTGAAAACCTTCGGGAGATTATATAATGAATTTTTACTCACCAAAAGAAGTATTGTGCAAGAAAACAGAGTCCGGAGGGCACACGAGGTGGCCACAGGGCAGGGGGCGCGCCCTCCACCCTTGTGGTCTCCTCATGCATCTTTCGGACAACTTTTAATTTTCCTAATTTTTTAAATATTCCAAAACGGAGAAAAATTGCCATTAGAACAGTTTTGGAGTTGGTTTACTTACCGTACCACATACCTATTCCTTTTTAGAGTCTGAAACGTTCTGGAAAGTATCCCTTATGTACACCTCGGTGGTAAGGTATTAATTATATTGGTCTGAACATTTATGGGAGTACCTGAGATATAATGTTTGATTCTTTGACCGTTTACCACCTTCGAATTTGTGCCTTCGGCGTTGTTGATTTTTATGGCACTAGAACGATAGACCTCCTCGATAATGTAAGGACCTTCCCATTTAGAGAGAAGATTTCCTGCAAAAAATCTTAAACGAGAGTTGTATAGCAAAACATGATCACCTATATTAAACTCACGCTTTTGTATCCTTTTGTCGTGCCATCTTTTAACCTTTTTCTTTAAACAACTTGGCATTGTCATAGGCTTGGGTTCTCCATTCATCAAGTGAGATAATGTCAAATAACCTCTTCTCACCGGCAAGTTGGAAATCATAGTTGAGCTCTTTGATTGCCCAATAAGCTCCGTGTTCTATTTCAAGAGGTAAGTGTCATGCTTTTCTGTAAACCATTTTATATGGAGACATAGCCAGAGGTTTTTTTATAAGCGGTTCTATAAGCCCATAATACATCATCAAGTTTCTTAGACCAATTCTTTCTAGATCTATTAACAGTCTTTTGCAAAATCAATTTAATCTCTCTATTGCTCAATTTTACTTGACCACTAGACTGAGGATGATATGGAGATGCAATTATATGGTTGACATAATATTTAGCAAGCATTTTACGGAAAGCACCATGAATAAAATGTGAACACTATCAGTCATCAAATATCGAGGGACTCTAAACCTTGGAAAAATAACTTATTTAAGCATCTTAATAGAAGTGTTATGATCAGCACTACTTGTTGGAATAGCTTCTACCCACTTAGTAACATAATGAACAACAACTAAAATATGTGTATACTAATTAGAGGAAGGAAAAGGTCCCATATAATCAAAGCCCCAAACATCAAATGGTTCAATAACAAGTGAATAATTCATAGGCATTTCTTGACCTCTACTAATATTACCGATTCTCTAGCATTCATCACAAGACAAGACAAACTTACGAGCATCCCTGAAGAGAGTAGGCCAATAAAAACCAGATTTTAATACCTTGTGCGCAGTTCTATCTCCAGCATGGTGTCCTCCGTAGGCCTCGGAGTGACACTTGCGTAGGATATGTTCCTGTTCGTGCTCAGGTACACAACGTCTAATAACACCATCTACTCCTTCTTTATAAGCGTGTGAGTCATCCCAAAAGTAATGTCTTAAATCATAGAAAAACCTTTTCTTTCGCTGATATGTGAAACTAGGTGGTATAAATTTAGCAACAATGTAATTAGCATAATCAGCATACCATGGAGTATTACGAGAAGCATTTATGACAGCTAATTGCTCATCAGGGAAGCTATCATCAATAGGCAGTGGGTCATCAAGAAAATGTTCTAACCTAGACAAGTTGTCTGCAACGAGGTTCTCAGCTCCCTTACTATCAATAATATGCAAATCAAATTCTTGCAGCAAGAGAACCCATCTAATAAGTCTAGGTTTAGCATCTTTCTATTCCATAAGATATTTAATAGCGGCATGATCAGTGTGAACAGCTACTTTGGAATCAACAATATAAGATCTGAACTTATCACAAGAAAAAACAACTACTAAAAATTATTTTTCAGTAGTAGCATAATTTCTCTCGGCACTGTCTAGAGTTTTGCTAGCATAATGAATAACATTTACTTTCTTATCAACTCTTTGCCCTAGAACAGCACCAATAACATAATCACTAGCATCACACATAATTTCAAAGGGTAAATTCCAATCAAGTGGCTGAACAATAGGTGCAGAAATCAAGGCTTTCTTAAGTATTTCAAATACTTCTACACAATCATCATCAAAAACAAAAGGAACATATTTTTGCAAAAGATTAGTCAGAGGTCTAGAAATTTTAGAGAAGTCTTTAATAAAACTCCTATAGAAACCAGCATGACCAAGGAAACTTCTTATACCTTTGATATCATTATGACACGACATCTTTTCAATAGCATCTACTTTAGCTTTATGAACTTCAATACCTCTTTCAGAAATTTTATGCCCCAAGACAACACCTTCATTAACCATAAAGTGGCACTTTTCCCAATTCAAAACAAGATTAGTTTCTTCACATCTCTGCAAAACTCAGTTAAGGTTGCTTAAGCAATCATCAAAATAAGTTCCATAAACGAAGAAATCATCCATGAAAACCTCAACAATATTTTCACAAAAGTTAGAGAATATAGCAGTCATACATCTTTGAAAGGTAGAAGGTGCATTGCATAAACCAAAAGGCATATGTCTATAAGCAAAAGTACCAAAAGGGCAAGTAAAAGTGGTATTTTCTTGGTCCTCTTTTGACACAGGTATTTGAGAGAAACTAGAATAATAATCTAGAAAGCAAAAATGTGTATGTTTGGATAGTCTTTCTAGCATTTGATCAATAAAAGGTAGATGGTAATGATCTTTTCTAGTAGCTTTGTTTAATTTGCAAAAATCAAATGCCATTCTATAACCTGTAACAATTCTTTGTGGAATCAATTCATTCTTATCATTAGGAACAACAGTAAACCTCCTTTCTTAGGGACACAATGAACGGGACTTACCCATCTACTATCAGCAATAGGATAAATTATACATGCCTCCAGAAGCTTTAGTATTTCATTTCTTACCACTTCTTTCATCTTAGGATTTAACCGTCATTAAGATCATCAAGAGTATTAAGGGGTTTAGCATCAGGCTCCATATTAATTTTGTGCAGACATAGAGTGGGACTAATGCCCCTAAGATCATCAAGAGTATATCCAATAGCGGCACAGTGCTTCTTCAGAGTTTTCAATAATTTATTTTCTTCATGCTCCGAAAGGTTAGCACTAATAATAATAGGATATATCTTCTTTTCATCAAGATAAGCATATTTCAGAGTATCAGGTAATTGTTTAAGCTCAAACACGAGATCACCCTTGGGTGGAGGAGGAACCGCAAGGATTTCAACAGGAAAATTGTGTTTCGAAATAGGCCCTTGATTAAAGAATATTTCATCTAATTCCTTTCTTTCATTCGTAAACATATCATTTTCATGGTCTAGCAAATATTGTTCTAAAGGATTGGTAGGAGGCACGACAATAGAAGCAAGACCAATAATTTCATCCTTACTAGGCAATTCTTTATCACAGGGTTGTCTACGAAATTTAGAGAAATTAAAATCATGAGACATATCCCCAAAACTTACTGTAACAATTTTTTTCTCACAGTCTATCTTAGCATTAATAGTATTCAAGAAAGGTCTACCAAACATAATGGGACAAAAATCATCTTGTGGGGAACCAAGAACAAGAAAATCAGTAGGGTATTTTATTTTCCCACACAAGACTTCAACATCTCTAACAATCCCAATTGGTGATATAGTATCTTTATTGGCAAGCTTAATAGTAACGTCAATATCTTCTATATCAGCAGGTGCAATATCATTCATAATTTCAAGATATAAGGTAAAAGGAATTGCACTCACACTAGCATCCACATACATAAGCCATGATAACAATTATCTCCAATTTTAACGGAAACAACAGGCATGCCAACAACAGGTCTATGTTTATATTTAATATCAGGTTTAGCAATCCTAGCAGCTTCATCATAGAAATAAATAACATGTCCATCAATATTATCAACCAAGAGATCGTTAACCATAGCAATACTAGGTTCAACTTTAATTTTTCCAGGGGGTGTAGGTGTTCTAGTATAGCTCTTACGAACCACAACCGAAGCTTTAGCATGATCCTTTGTTCTAACAGGAAAAGGTGGTTTCTCAATATAAGCAGTAGGAACAATAGGATCAACACTATTAGTAACAATTTATTCTTCAACTTTAATAGGTTCTACTACTTTCACTTCAATGGGAGGATGATATTTAAACCACTTTTCCTTGGGGAGATCAACATGAGTAGCAAATGATTCACAAAAAAGCTACTATCTCAGAGTCAAGTCCATATTTAGTGCTAAATTCACGAAAAGCATCGGTATCTATAAAATATTTAAAACAGTCAAACTTAAGGTTTATACCTGACTCATTACCTTCGTCGAGTTCCCAATCTTCAGAGTTGCATTTACTTCTTTCCAATAAATCCCATTTGAATTCAATAGGCTTCTTCATAAAAGAACCAGTACAAGAAGTATCCACTACAAAAAAAGACAGATCCGTGAAATTTTGGCCCGAACGAATTTTTTTGTCATGCTTATGACACTTCTATGACGATAATTGTGACAAAACCTGGTATCATCATAGATGTGGTGGGCTCCTACTTCTATGACAAAAAATCATGGCAGAAAATGGGCTTTTCATCCTGGGCGGGACGGAGATGCACCTGCATGACATTCTTTGGGCCGTCCATGACGGAGAAAGTCGTGGTAGAAGCACGAGCGGGGAAAATATCAGGGAGTTCATGGTTATGGTGGGTGGTCTAGGCCGAGCGATGCAGTGTGGTTTGCGTGTTTCTCCCGTACGTGCGCATGGTGCGAGCCTTGTAGCTATAACTGAACCCGAGCGATCTCATGCTGCTACGTACTGAAGCCGATCGATCGATACCTTTGCTCCTAACTGAAGCTGACCGGGACTCCTTCGCTGCTAACTGAACCCGATCGATCGCTACTGCTGCATGCTTACTGAAGCAGATCGAACCCCCGTGTGAGACGTAGCTAGCAGGTTTGGTTGCCTCCGGATGAACAGTGCCCGTTGTTGCCGCGCTCGTGATACGTAGAATGAGTCGAGAGTGGTGTGAGTCGAGCCGGTTGGGTTGGCTGTGGATGAACAGTTCCCAGTGGGGGTTGGATGAACAGGACCTCGGCCTTGTGTAGGCAGTTGCCGCCGGATGAACATGACCCCGTGGTATATACGACGCGGTTGCCGCTGGATGAGCAAGAGCTCAAGGAGGCCGCCACACACCGCAACCGGTTGGGGGTGGATGAACAGGACCCCGTGGAGGCTGGCTGAACTGAAGCCGGTGGAGGCTGGATGAACAGTAGCCTTGGATGAACAGTGTCGGGTGGAGGCTGGAGACGGTGGATGAATAGTAGAAGGTGAAGGCTGGAGGAAGTCGATGGTGGATGAATAATAGCCTGTGGAGTCCCGTTTTGTTGTACGCCACACCCCTCCCGATGAACAGGACCCTGTTTCGACCGTAGGCTGTCGAAGAGAAGTCCGTTTCCTCTGTTTTGTGGTACGCCACACCCCTCCCGATCAATAGGACCCTGTGTTGACCGTAGGAGCTCGAACAGAAGTCCGTTTCCACCGTTTTGCGGTACGCCAGACCCTTCCCGATGAACAAGACCCCATTTTGACCCTACATGGTCGAACAGAAGGCCCGTTTCTTCCGTTCTGTGGTACGCCATACCTCGTTTGGGCTGTTCCGTCCAAGCCAGTTGGCTTCCAATGAACAGGACCCGTTCCGACCCAGTGGCTTCACTCTCGATGAACATGACGCATTACGACCCAGTCACTTCGCTCTCGGTGAAGACGACGTTGTTTCCTCCGTTCCGAACCAGCCGGTTAGCTGCCGATGAACAAGACGACGTAACTGCCGTCCGTTGCCTCTCCATGTACACATGCCTATTGGAGAAATGCCCTAGAGGCAATCATGTATGATGATATTTCCTATGTGTTTATGAATAAAGATAGTCCTTGGACATTATCAATTATGTGTATCAGCAAGTACGTGACTTGTTTGTGGGACTATGCATTGTATGATGACTGTCCTAAAAGGTCCCTAGTCGAAAGGGTTGTGTGGACGCACAGCCGACTAGACAAGCATATGACACGGTCGATGGCTTGGTCTCACTAGCCATGGAGCATTGGATGCTAACCGGATAATATGGACTTGGAAAGGTCTGGTTGGATTCGACGTAGTCGGATCCGAGTCGAGGTAAGGTCCGAGTCGGACAGACCCAACTATGAGACGTAACGATATGTCATCTGTGAGTCTCTAGTACAACATACGTTCTATGCCCTAAGTCCTGAGCTGGTACATGTGCTCGGGATGGTGACAGACCTGCTTTGGGCCGACCAAACGCTACTCCGTGACTTGGTAGTTACAAAGGTAGGTTTCGGGCTTGTCCAGACCCATGCTGCGAGACATGGTCGAGCAAGATGGGATTTGCCCCTCCGATCAGGAGAGATATACTCTGGGCCCCTCGTGTGATCCGACCAGGATAAGCATGGCCATGCGACTAGGATTATGAGATAATCCGGTTTGTGGTCGGCATCACAAGGATGATAGATTCGCCTCGAGCCCGACAACGTATATCGTGTGGCAAAAGGAATGGAAGTGTGATGTACAGGTTTGCTAACCAGCTTCATAGTCTGCTTGGTGTTCGGCATACCTTGCTAGAGGCCGCTGCCAACCGTGCAGTTTGGAGGTGATCCGAACTGCGACCAAGCCGGCTTGAACCTAAGGGGTCGCGCGCTTAAGGGAAGGAACCTACGAGGTCAGATCCGAGGACACTGGTCGGATGTGATCCGAGCTGTATTCGGATTGTGGCTGAGTAGACTTATGGGCTTTAGGGTCCGTGCGAGGCCCAAGTGTTGTCACTAGGGTTTGCATGTGTTGCGAATAGACACCTCCACTCGCCGCCGACTGTGTGATCGGACCTAGCAGTCCGCCACACGGTGTTCCTCCTGCACGCGCGGATACTGTTAGAGGCGGTGCACTTGCGCTGCTCCAGCGAACCTGTACGTGGGAACCGACGATCGGCTGCTCGAGGGAGATCGGACGAGGAGGAGACGGTCCACGCGGACGCGCTACCCCAACTCTTCTTCCGCTGCATGGCACGGCGCGTCTAGTGGTAACGAAGTGTGATCCATCTCCCGTAACATGTTCTTGGCTGTTCTGCGCATAGGAAATTTTATTTTCCAGTCGACGCACCCTACCGTAGGATCCCAACAATGCCCTGGCTGCACATATGCGCGAGTACGCGTTCGAGACACCGCCCTTATGTACGTACATAGCCGTATTTAATTTCTTGCAGCATGGCTGTACGTAAGTGTACACGATATATATATAGACGGGACTGCGTGACATGCTACGTCCGCGCCTCTACTATGACATGTGCATCTCCTTACTCAGACACGGTTCATCGCTGCAGAGAGGCCGATCGACCAGTATGTACGCACATGTTCGCGACCAGACAGACAACCCGACGTACGGTTTGACCCGGTGGGTCCCAGCTGTCAGGGAGGATAAGGAGGCACTTCCTTCCGTGTGAAGCTATAGCTGGTGTGTCCCAGCTGTTAAGGGGAAGAATCATTTTTTCTCGTAATATGGAAGCACTTCCTTGCGACGAAGACGTAGTTGGTGGGTCCCAGCTGTCAGGGGGGATTTTTTTTGAGGCCCTTCTGGTAGGTCCCGCTGTCAAGTGGAGGAATCATTATTTTGCGCGTAATAAGGAGGCACTTCCTTGCTGCAGCCATGGACCCAGCTGTCAGCCTCTCCACGTACAGTCCTCTTCCGATGGAAGGCGTTCCCTGACCACGTTGACCACGCCGCGCCGAGAGCACCAAGGCGGTGGACGACGGTGAGGCCTAACATGGGAATGATCTGGAGTCATAGAACAAGGGGCACTGGAGTCCCTGGCGGAGGGGAGTATGAGGGACTGGTTCGGCTGCTGGGTGAGGCTGCCTTCGTCGAAGAATAACATAAGATGTGGGTGAGTACAGGTATGACCTAGCCACCATGGGGAGTAGGGCGGGGCGGCGAGGCCTGTGCTGCAGGACAGCCAACCATGGGAGGCAGATGCTGGCGCTCCAGCCGGCGATGGTTTTGGTGGCTGGAGCAAGAGCAACTAGATCAGAGATTGAAGAAGCAGCATCACCGTTGGATGTCAATCCAACGACTACAGATGTCAGAATAATTTGTTGACTTTTCGTTTTCGACCATTAAATCGTTTTGTTCACTAAATGGACAACACCTTGCGTAGGCTGCGTCTAGTGGGCCAACAAAGTCAGCTTCGAAAGTTGTGGCGGAATGCAGCCCAGTTATTTAGGTTTTATAGCCCATTTCATTTTGTTTGCCAATACATCTATTTCCCGGGCTTTGATTCAAAAAATAATCCATTTCCTAGGCTGGGTAAAAATAATAATAGCCGATTTAATATTTATGATAATTGTTTCTAAAAAATACTATTTATGATAGTATACAACACATTTGATTATTTATTCAAATACACCTAATTACTGAGCTGGGTCAAAAATAATATTGCGTACATGCAGCGCATTTATCATTTCTGATAATTTACAGGCCACTTGATTTTAGTAGAAATGGACCCATTTTCTGGGATGGCTGAAGAAAACAATGATGGTCTAGACCGAGCATTTCCTATAAAAATAATATTGAGATACAAATATTATTAAAAAATAAGTTGGGCTTGGTAATCTTATTATATAAAAAATGAACCGGGCTGTGCATTTTATTAAAAGAAGCATAGGCTAGGCTGCGCTTATTTTAGGATATTGTGTACGACTATCGGCCCAGTTGCATTGCTGATGTTCAAGAAAAAGGCATGTGTAGTACAGTACAACTTTACATGGCTACTCAGCCCACATTCAATGACGTTGGAAAGGCCCAAACAAGGCTTCTGTATAACTTTTTGAAGTCACTGAGCTCAATTAATAACTTAAGAAACAAGTTAGAGTATAGTGGAACCTAATTAAAAGCTGTCACGAGCGAAGAAATAATTCAACGGGTCCCACTTGTGTGTGTGTGTGAGAGAGAGAGAGAGAGCCATTGGTCGATGCTCGTAAATACATATTTCAGCCATTTGCATTGCTGATGCTTAGTAAAAACTTATATAGTTGACACAATCATATAGAACATCATAGCACACTGAACTTGCATACAAAAATTTCACACAGGCGGCACAATCAGGGTGGAAGCAGTCGATCGCTACGGGTAGGGCTATGTTGAAACCAACAAACTCGTACATAATGGTTCATCGCCTTTATCAATGACGGGGAAATATCTTGAATGTTGTGCAAGGAAAATAGACAGACAACACAATAAGTTCTACTAGCACATTAAGTTGACGTACAACCCTTTCTAAAAAACGTTCAAGTACAAAAATAGAACAGGTCACAATCAAATGTACTGTCACATAAGTGCTTCACATTGATAGCTCGGATTTAACAACTACCTAAGAAGATTCAGCTGTTACCTCAAATTAGAGCACATCCAGGAAGCCAGCCCTGCCTCTTCTCCCAAAGACGCAATGGCCTCCGCCGCGCGGTGGAGTAGGCCATGTGCCATCCATCGTTCCGACCAACACGGGGAAAGTCTGAAGTTGACTCTTGTAATGGACGTGGTCGATGGACCCTGTCTCCAGCGGCGGTGGCAGGACTTTGATTGATGGATTGACCATTTCTTCGACATGCACAAACACTCGATACAGGTACATCCCCAACGTGGTCCGCGGCGGCCTTGGTGACGACGAATAGTACAACCCCTGTTCCTGCATCGGTATCTCAACACCAATCACATTCGGTATGGTGGAGGACTTCTTCATCCATGCCATAACCATCAGAGCCCAGCTGTCTGGAGGAACAAACATACTTACGAGCTCACCTCCAAGGTTGTTGATAAGCTCATTCATGGAGTCGCTGTTCCAAGCACGTCGAGGCATGCCGTGGAAGGTAAGCTTTGTTAAAAACTCAAGCTCAGAGGGCACCGAGCCCCATCCTGGGTGCCATCGATAAAAGCTCACCAGCACGCCATCGCAGAACAAACACCGGGAAGATTCGAACACACGACTGCAGTCCAAAGTTGTTCGGAACCTGACAAAGAAATCAGCCAGTGGCGGATAGACTTCGATGAGCAAGTCACTTATTTGGATGCCGTGCGCAATGCCAAGAGCTTTGACAAGGTCGTCCACCGACATGGGTGGCTGGTCGCCGTTGATGGTTACCATTAGGACTTTGCTAGCAAACTGGTCATCAAGCGCCGCCATGCCACTATTGAGCGATAGCACGCATCGCCAGACGGCAGGACGGACCTCAGGATCTCTGGCTCGGAGATCCGCGTTGACCGGCGACATGATACTGCGCTTGAGTACAGGGAGTACAGGAGGGGGATTTGGGGGAACTGGAGTAGGAATCGATATTCCAGAGGTGGGGGAGGGGAGGGAGATTGGCGATGAAAAGGTAGCATGAATTTCGAACACGCGCCAATATGCTCTCGGCGCGCAAGCGCACGAAAACACCGGTGGCGCTCACATGTCGGCCTAAGAGTCCTTTTTCTTTTTTGTTCTGAGAGCCCGTCCTGTGTGTCATAATTGACCTTTTTGGCATTGCGTTACTACTCGGCCCATATTCAACGACACCTCACTGGCCCAAACAAGTGTACATCATCGAAAAGACACTGAGCTCAAATTATAACTTGAAAAAAGGAGATATACTTTGAACACTGGAGAATGGTGATGCCCTCATTTAGCCCACTAGTAGTTCGAGACAATAGACAGTTTGAAACAGTGATATATACAACATTCAAACACTGACTAGTGACTACTACTGACATAAACAACAAGACATGATAGTTCATAAGAAGTCTTGCTACACCACCAAAACGCACCCATCTGCGACGCTCAGACTCTCGTGATCCAGACGAGAATGACATTCTAAACAGAGGCAACTATTACATACACTACAAAAAAGTCACATCCGTGACATTTTGGGCCGAACGATTTTTTTCTATCATGCTTATGCCACTTCTATGACGATAATTGTGACAAAACCCGGTATCATCTTACATGTGGTGGGTGCCTACTTGTATGACAAAAAAACATGACAGAAAATGGGCTTTTCGTCCTGGGCGGGCCGGAGACGCACATGCATGACATTCTTTGAGCCGTCCATGACGGAAAAAATTCATGGTAGAAGCGAGGGCGAGGAAAATTTCGGGGAGTTCCCGGTTACGGTGGTTGGTCGGGGCCGAGCGATGCACGGAGGTTTGCACGTTTCTCTCATACACGTACGTCCATGTCTGCGAGGCGTCGGGCTCTAACTGAACCCGAGTGAGGCGTTTTACTAACCCAAGCGATTGCACTGGCTATGTTAATAAACCCTAGCGATCGATCCCTAGCTGTTAACTGAACCCGAGCTATTCTTCCGCTACTGCTGCTAACTGAAGCTGATCGAACCTACTTCCTCTTGATGAACAATGAGCATTGTTGGGGGTTGGATGAACAGTTCCCGGTGGGAGTTGGATGAACAGGACCCCATGGTAGTAGAGGTCGTTGCCACTAGACGAACAGGACCCCGATCGAGCCGGTTGGGGGTGGATGAACAGGACCACGTGGAGGGCTAGATGAACAATAGCCGGTAGAGGGCTGGTTGAACAGTAGCCGGTGGAGGGCTGGATGACCAGTAGCCCGTGGAGGGCTGGTTGAACAGGACCCCATGGAGAGGGCTGGTTGAACCGTAGCTGGTGGAGGCTGGATGAACAGGACCCCGTGTTGAATAGTAGCTGGTGGAGGCTGGAGGAAGTCGACGGTGGATGAACAGTAGTAGGTGGAGGCTGGAGGAAGTCGACGGTGGATGAACAATAGCCCGTGGAGGCTGGAGCAAGGCAGTAGATGGTGGATGAACAGTAGCCCGTGGAGTCCCGTTTTGCGGTACGCCACACCCCTCTCGATGAACAGGACCCCCGTTTCGACCGTAGGCGCTCCAACACAAGTTCGTTTCCTCCGTTTTGCGGTACGCCATGCCCCTCCCGATCAACAACACCCCATTTCGATCGTAGGAGCTCGAACACAAGTCTGTTTCCTCCGTTTTGCGGTACGCCGGACCCTTCCCGATGAACATGACCCTGTTTCGAACGTACGCGGTCAAACACAAGGCCGTTTTCCTCCGTTTTGCGGTATGCCAGACCCCGTTCCGGCTGTTCCGTCCAAGCCAGTTGGCTCCCATTGAACACGACCCATTCGCACCTAGTCTGTTGCCTCCCGATGAACAGGACGTGTTCCGACCCAGTCACTTGGCTCCCGGTGAACATGATGCTGTATCCTCTGTTCCGACCCAGCCGGTTAGCTGAAGATGAATAGGATAACATCGCTGCCATCTATTGCCTCTCCATGTACAGGAGCCCTGGCTGTCTGTATGCGCGAGTACGCATTTCGAGACCTCGCTCATATGTACATACGTGGCCATATTTTTTGGCGTGTGGCTGTATGTACGTGTACACGTGTAGGCGTTCTAGGACCGGGGGTGCCCAGACTTGCCTGCATGCGGCCCGAAGCATGGCTCCACCAATGGCCCGGTACGGCCCAGTTTCAGCAGCGACCACCCAAGACCCTCGCGAGGGACCAAGCCCCGTGAGGCGGACGACACCAAGACCACCCTGGTGGCGGCCTTGCTAGGCTGGCTCCCGAGGAGCGGGGATATCTATGCAAGGGGGCACCTCGTGAGGTTCATATGACATGAGATGTGACGAACAAGGCCTGGCGGGCGCCAGCAGGCGCAGTGCACTAGTTTCGTCTTTCGTGCTAAAGAGCCAAGCGCTGGCGAGGAGTCCTGAGGCATCAGGCAAAGGTTTCCATATCGGTGCAACAAGACCAAGACCAGCAGGACGGCAAGATGGAGGTCATCGCGGAGCCCACAACAGCGTCACCACCAGAGCCTTCGGCAGGCGAAGACTACTTTTGTCAGGATAGCTTGTGCTAGTTGTCCCCCTTCAAAGTTGGCCATTGTGGGATCCCTTCCCGCCTAACATTTGGGAAGAGGACCAAGGCCACTACAAACAGGACCTAGCCACCACCATGGGAGGGGGACTGATCTGGGACGGACCTTGGATTGGATCCAATCTATCCTCACATCCACCAGCTCACCGAGCTCAAGAACACCTCTCCTCCTGAGGCTGTTCATGCACTGTACTAGTTCATCCTCAGCTCCTCGAGGCAATCCACCACCACATTGGAGTAGGGTATTACACCACGCGGTGGCCCGAACCAGTATAAACCCCTGTGTCTCGTGTTCATTGGGTTCATCGAGCTAGGCCGTGGGATCGTTCAGCGAGCGAGCTAGGGAGAGAGCTCTTCATGCGCACCACAGAGTTCGAACCTCACAAGGGTTTGCCGGAACCCTGAATCCAACATTTGGCGCGCCAGGTAGCGGTGTGCTGAAGCTTTTCCTCTATCGATCCACGCTCCACCGTTCCACCTACCCCATGGCTGATACTCGTGGAGCCCGCGCTGAGCGCCGGGCCGCTCTCAACGCTCGCGTCGCCCAGACGGAGCCCGTCGGTGGGCCTCCCCGTCGGTCACCATCACCTGCTGCCAACGCCGCCACCGGCCCGGCGGGGAACGAGCAGCAGGCTTCGTCGCTGCACCCCTCCGTGCGGCAGGACAGACGCACTGCCACCCCGTCGCTGACTCCGGCCGGTTCATCATCCCATGCTCGCCGCGGGCCCACGGACGCGCATGCTGCACTGCTCATGGCGCGGGAGCTCCTGCGCTACCGCCCAGTCGACGACCTCTACGAGGACTGTCTGGACCGCAGCGCCGAGCTCGTTAGTGCCGCAGGGGGCTCTCCTACACCATCCCTCTCGCTGCCTCATCTGCCTCCCACTGCGAGCGACGTGGCCCACGGAGTGCCTACACCACCTCCACGTCAAGAGGTCACCCTCGCACCAAGACGCGCGGCCCCGCGGCGCGACCCACCGTGCAGGGCGCCCGCGCGTGAAGAAGGAAGCTGCCAGGAGGTCCCTCGGCCGCAAGAAGGTGCTCCTGCACTCCCAGCACCCCTGCGTCAAGACCGTGCGCCGCCTGCGGTGGCGGTGCGTGGGTACCAAGACCAGGCTCCACCTCCAAGACGGGCTCCCGTGACTACAACGGGCTGCCGTGCCTTTACTCCCGAGCTGCGCAGCGTCGTTTGGCCCGGGAAGTTCAAGCCCGACCTGCCTCCACGCTACGACGGCACACCTGACACCACTGAGTTCCTGCAGCTCTATGAGTTGAGCATCGAGGCAGCCAACGCCACGAGAAAGTCATGGCGGACTGGTTTCCCATGGCCCTCAAAGATGGCGCACGCTCGTGGCTCCTGAAATTGCCCGCGAGATCGATCTCCTCCTGGGGCGAGATGCGTGAGCGTTTTGTCACCAACTTCCAGGGCACTCGCGAGCGCCGGCCGGCCGCGGGTGACCTGCGGCGCATCAAGCAGCAGCCGGGGAAAACCCTGTAGAAGTACATCCAGGGTAACAGACGAGGCCATCATCTCAGCGTTCTCTGATGGCCTCCGCGACGTCAAGATGAAGGAGGAGCTCGCCATCCATGAGGACCTATGCGCGTCACTTGAGATGTTCAACATGGAAACCAAGTGCGCGAGAGCTGAGGAGGGGCGCCTCTCCCTTCTCGAGCTCCCAGCTGCCGACCCAGAAGACAAGAAGGCCAAGACCAAGGATGTGAAGTGCAAGGGAGCGGTCGTGCTCGCGGCTGAGCCAGAGATGAAGCGTGGTTGCGACCACCCGGAGTCTTCCAAGGGCAGCCGTCCGTTCTGCGCCTTCCACAACGTGCACAGCCACAACACCAACGACTGTCAAGAGCTCAGGGCCATCCATGATGGGCGCTTTGGTCGACACCCCGAGCGCAATGACCGGGGCTATGATCGAGGAGGAGGACGAAGTGGAGGACATTGGGACGACCGCGGCCCCCGCCAGGAGTGGTGCGACCAGCCTCGTGAGGACCGCTGGTAGGATCAGCCTTGTGAGGGCGCCTGGAGGGATCAGCCTCGGGAGGACCGTCCTCAAGGCAAGGCTGGCCTCCCTTCGCAGCCACCACCACCAAGGAGGAACAACGATCATCATCAGGACGAGGGGGCTGGGGCCTTCCAGGAGCCGCGCGCCATCGCCTGCATCTTCGGTGGCGCTCAGGCCCCAGCCTCCCAGCGCATCTTCAAGCAGTTTGCGCGTGAAGTAAATGCGGCTCTCCCCAGGCTCGAGGCCACGCGCCCTATCTGGTGGTCCAAGTGCATCGTCACCTTCAGCTCATCAGACCACCCCAAGTGCACGGCAACTACCGGCACCCTCCCGATGCTCTGCTCGCCCATCATCAGCAATGTCCTTGTCACCAAGACCCTCATTGATGGCGGTGCAGGGCTCAATGTTCTCTCCATCGATATGTTCGACCACCTCCAAGTGCCATATGATCAACTGCAGCCGACCAAGCCCTTCTCAGGAGTGACCGACAGCTCCACCACCCCGATAGGGCAGATCCGCCTCCCTGTCACCTTTGGCAAGCGCGACAAATACCACACCGAGCTCATTCACTTCGACGTTGCCCACATCCGCCTGCCGTACAATGCCACCCTTGGGTACCCGGCCCAGGCCAAGTTCATGGAGGTGACCCACCATGGCTACAACATCCTCAAGATGCCAGGAAGCTGCGGTGTCATCATGGTCGCCTGCGAGGAGAAGGACGCGGTGTGCTCTCTCGAGCGCGCCTACCAAGCTGTGGCGGTCGAGGACCCAGACAATGACGGCACTATCTACCCTCCTGAGGCTGTCCCCAAGAAGAAAAAGCAGCTGCTCCACCAAGGGCCTCAGGAGAGCAGCGTCTCCAGCGGCCCCACCTCAGTACCTGCGCCCGTAGATGGGGCGCCTCCCTCCCTCGCATAGGAAGGCGCGCCCGGCGCCCTCCTCAGGCTGGGCTCAAGGTTCTCTTCTCTAGGGCCTCAGACCTGGCCAACGTCACGAGGGAGGCACTCGGGCACTGTCGACGTTCTAGGAACGGGGGTCCCCAAAGTTGCCTCCCTGCGGCCCACGGCGTGGCTAAGCCAGCAGGCCGTACGGCCCATCTTCATCAACAAGGCATCCAAGACTCTCGCGAGGGGCCAAGCCTCGCAAAGCGGACGACGCAAGACCTCCTCAGGAGTGGCCTAGAGTGGTAGGCTCGCAAGGAGCGGAGATATCAAGGCGGGGCAAACCTCACGAGACTGTCATGACGTGAGCCATGACGAACGACACCAGGCGGGTGCCAGCGCGCGCAGCGTCCTTGTTACCTCTTTGGTGCTAAGGAGGCTAGCGCAGGCGAGGAGTACCGAGGCATCAGGCAAATGTTGCTATATTGGTGCAACGAGACCAAGACCAGGAGGACGGCAAGGCGGAGGTCCTCGTGGAGCCCCAGACGGCCTCACCACCAGAGCTTTCTGCAGGCGAAGAACACTTTTGTCAGGATAGCTTGTACTAGCTGTCCCCCTTCAAATTTGCCTGCCGTTGTTGGCTCCCTTCCCGCTCGATATTTGGGAAGAGGACCAGGGCCTATATAAGTAGAGCTAGCCACCACACTAGAGGGGGAGAGTTCGAATCCATCAGTTCACCAAACATAAGAACACCTCAACCTCAGGAGGCTGTTCTTCCCTTGTACTGTTCTTCATCAGCCCAAGAGGCAATCCACCACCACCAAACCGGAGTAGGGTATTACACCACAATGGTGGCCCGAACCAGTATAAACCTTGTGTCTCTCTGTGTTGCGAGTTCGTCAAGTTCGTCCGCGAGATCTTAGCAAGCTAGGGCGTAGATCGGTAGGAGGGAAAGACTTCGCACGCACCCCAGTGTTCAAACCTTAAGGGTTTGCCGGAACCCCACATCCGACATTTGGCACGCCAGGTAGGGGTGCGCCGTAGCCTTCCTCTCGTCGATCAATCGCTCTGTCGCTCAGTCGTCTCCATGGCGGACGCTCGCCGTGCTCGAGCTGAGCGTCGGGCTGCCCTCGCCGCCCGCGTCGCTCAGACGGCTCCTGTCGGCGGGCCACCCCATCGTTCTCCGTCTCCCGCCGCCAACGCTGCCACCGGCCCGGTGGGGAACAAGAAGTAGGCGTTCTCGCTGCACCCTTCGGTGTGGCAGGACGGCAGCACCGCCACTCAATCACTGACCCCGGCCGGTTCTTCGTCTCACGCACGCCGCGCTCCCATGGAAGCGCGGGCCATGCTCCTCGCGGCGAACGAACTCCTGCGCTACCGCCCAGTCGACGACCTCTACGAGGAGTGGCTCGATCGCGTCGCCGAGCTCGTTCGTGCCGCAGGGGGCTCCCCGACGCCGTCCCTCTCTCTGCCTCACCCTCAGCTAGCCATGGGCAACGAGACCCATGGCGCGCCTCCACCGCCACTGCGTCAAGACGGTGCCCTAGCACCACGGCGCGTGGCTCCGCGGTGTGATCTACCACACCCGGTGCCCGCGTGCGAAGAGAGAAGTTGCCAAGAAATCCCGCGGCCACAAGAAGCTGCACCTGCGCTCCCCGCGCCGCCTCGTCAGGACCGTGCGCCACCTGCAGCGGTGCCGCGTGGACATCGCCAAGACCAAGCTCCACCTCTGAAGCAGGCCCCAGCAACCACGGCTGGCTGCCGTGCCTTCACCCCCGAGCTGCGTAGCATCGCTGGCCAGGCAAGTTCAAGCCGGATCTGCCTCCTCGCTACGACGGCACCGCCGACCCCGCGGAGTTCCTGCAGCTCTACGAGCTTAGCATCAAAGCAGCCAACGGCAATGAAAAAGTCATGGCAAACCGGTTTCCCATGGCTCTCAAGGATGGACCACGCTCCTGGCTCCTGAACCTACAGCACGGCTCGATCTCCTTCCAGGATGAGATGCGCAACTGCTTCGTCGCCAACTTCCAGGGCACTCACGACCGCCCGCCGACCGCGGGTGACCTGCACCGCATCAAGCAACAACCAGGAGAGACCCTCCAGAAGTACATCCAGTGCTTCAACAACACCCGCCTCAAGATCCCCAAGGTCACGGATGAGGCCATCATCTCTGCATTCTCCGACGGTGTCTGTGATGTCAAGATGAAGGAAGAGCCCGCTATCCACGAGGAGCTCTGCACCTCTCAGGAGCTGTTCAACTTGGCGACCAAGTGCGCAAGAGCTGAGGAAGGGTGCCTCTCTCTCCTTGAGCCGCCAGCTGCGGGTGTTGAGGAGAAGAAGCCCAAGGCGAAGGACGTGAAGCGCAAGGAGGCAGTTGTGCTCGCAGCAGAGCCCGACACCAAGCGGGCGGAGATCAGCCCGAGTCTTCCAAGAACGGCCGACCGTTCTACGCCTTCCACAACCTGAACACCCACAACACCAGCGACTATCAAGAGCTCAGAGCCATATTGGAAGGACGCTTCGGTCGACGCCCCCAGCGCAGCGACCGGGGCTACGGCCGCGGAGGAGGACGTGGAGGCGGACGCTGGGACGACCGTGGCCCGCGCCATGAATGGCGCGACCGGCCTCGTGAGGACCGCTGGCAGGACCAGCCTCGCGAGGGCGCCTGGAGGGACCCGCCTCGTGAGGATCGCCCCCAGGGCAACGCCGGTCTTCCCCTCTGCCGCCATCGAGAAGGAATGATGACCACCACCAGGACGAGGGGGCTAGGGGCTTCCAGGAGCCGCGTGCAATCGCCTGCATCTTGGGCGGCGCCCAGGCCCCAGCCTCTCAGCGCATCTTCAAACAGTTCGCTCGTGAGGTGAACGCGGTGCTCCCCAAGCTCGAAGCCACGCGCCCGCTCAAATGGTCCCAATGTGCCATCACTTTCAACTCAGCAGATCAGCTCAAGTGTGCGGCAACCGCCGGCGCCCTCCCGATGTTGTGTTCCCCAGTCATCAGCAATGTGCAGGTTAACAAGACCCTCATCGACGGAGGCACAGGGCTCAACGTCCTGTCTGTCGACACATTCGACAACCTCCAAGTGCCGTATGAGCAGCTCCAGCCTACCAAGCCCTTCTCAGGAGTGACCGACGGTTCCACCATGCCTATAGGGCAGGTCCGCCTGCCTGTCACCTTCGGAGAGCGCAAGAACTACCGCACCGAGCTCATCGACTTCGACGTCGCGCACATCCGCCTGCCGTACAATGCCACCCTTGGGTATCCGGCCCTGGCCAAGTTCATGGCGGTCACCCACCACGGCTACAACGTCCTCAAGATGTCGGGAAGCAGCGGAATCATCACGGTCCCATGTGAGGAGATAGGTGCGGTGTGCTCCCTCGAGCGCGCCTTCCAAGCTGCAGCAATCAGCGACCCCGACAGCAGAAGCAAGGGCCCTCCGGAGACCATCCCCAAGAAGAAGCAGTTGCGCCCCGCAGGACCTCAGGAGGATGGCGACGCGACAGGACCCTCGTTAGGATAGCGCCCGTCCCAGGGGCGCCTCCCTCCATCGCATAGGAAGGCGCGCCCAGCGCCCTCCTCGTGCAGGGCTCGGGCCCTCTCGCTCTCTTCTGGAGGGCCTCAGATCTTGCCAACCTCACGAGGGAGGCGCTTGGGCACCACTTGGAGGCGTGCTTCGCAACACATGTCCCTCAGGAGAGCAGAGAGCAAGGAGTGCCCACCACTCAGGAGTTCATCACCAAGTCCACTCAGGAACTGCAAGACGCAAGAGCCATGCGCGGCGACAGCTGCTCACGAGGCGCAGCTCTCCATCCTTGCGAGGATGCTGGGCTGCGTGTCTGCATCGACGTCCATGGGCTCAACAGGGCCGCATCTCAGGAGCGATTCTGGCCTTCACGTGCGGGCCGCTACGAGGGCCCGCCACACAGCTATGTTCGAATGCCCTTAGGCTTGCCGAGCGTGGCGTCAGCCTATCAGCGCAACATGCGACGTGTCCTGGCGGCTCAGGAGGCCAGGCACCACGCCGTCCTAGAGGAAATGGAGACGGTCTCAAGGAACCTCCCGAGCCCCCAGAGCCTCCCGGGGCTCAGGGCTCCGGTGGCTCGTGAGGAGTCATCCCTTCGACGCACACCTTCAGCTGCACCAAATCTACTTCGTCTATAGAACTAGGTGACATCTTCCAAGCTCGTTTAGCTAGGAGCGCCCCTCGGGCTGCACTATTCCCAGGCCGCGTGGGTCCGTCCCTGCGGCATGTATCCCTTTTGCTTATGTCTTTAGCTTACCTTGCTGGGGGCGCCCCTCGGGCTGCATCATCCCCAAGCCGCTCGAGCCGGACCCGATGACATGTATCTTCCTGCATTTACCCAAGTTGTTCTGCTTCCCATGCTTAACCTGCCAACTGCTATCACCTGTTCGATCATCGCCTCCCATGGGGCCTCCTCACAGGCACGGCGCTGGTGCATGGGTCCGTCCCTGCCACGTCGACAAATCTGAGCGGTCGAGCTCTGGCTCGCGGCACGCCCCGCGCACGTCACCTCACAAGACCCTCAGTGCCTTCACCTCATCCAGAACAACAAGCGGCAGGCTGACAGCTGTAATGGCAAACCATGTTTCTTCTTGTGCCTGTTCACAGGGATCCCATGGGAAGGATAGCAGGCGGCACCGCGAGTCTCCTTTTTCTCTCATGCAATTCGCTTGCGCGTTAAAATGGGGGCTCCTGAGCATCGCAACTCTGGAGCTCTTACTGGCTCTCCAGCCCTCACCCCCTAGCCTTGACCACTGCATCGCGACATGGCATACCAGCGGCGGCTGAGCTCGCTGAGGGCCAGGACCTGAGGACGTAGAGCACTAAGGAGAGCATGAGGGGAGGGAAACTTGTATGGGCCGGCCTAGCTATGCCGCACGAGCGAGCGCGCAGCCCTAGCGCAACGTCAGGAGTCGCCACAAAGTCAATAAGATAAGTCCCACTCTCGGATCGGCTAAATGTTTGGGCCTAATGGTCACTCACGCCTTGTCGCAACCCCGTTGCGGCCATGTCAACTCCCTTTCTCGCCTTACCATGGCTGCTTGAGCACTAAGGGGGACCTCCTGAGCATCGCGCCTCAGGGGCTCTTACTAGACCTCGGGCCGCACACCTCCTAGCCTTGGCGACGGCACGCGACCTGGCATACCAGCGATGGCTGTAGCCTGCCTGGGGAGCGGGACCCGTCAGCGTAGAGCGACAAGCTATCGCGAGGAAAGAAAGGGACGACCGAGCCTTAACGGGACATGCGTTCACCAGATTCCCGTAGCAAGGAAGATAAGTACAAAAGACATTGCAGATCCTTACATGCCCCCACGGGGTGATTCATGATTCTTCGCAGGAAGCAAAAGCTAACACTAAGGGGAATCCTATCTACACCCTCCTGTGGCGGACGCCATCATCAACAGTGAGCCACGGGAGGCAGGCGCCAACCCCATCCAGATCAGCGGCGGCGACGGCCGGACGCTGCGGCCCTGCTCCGAGTGCGGCGAGAGCTCGGGGGCACGGAGCTATCATCGCTCGTCTTCGGAGTCTCATAGAGCTCAGGAGAGCTGCCAGACTCCCAAGGGCTGCTGCTGCTGGAGTGGCCACGAGCGGAGCGTGCGTCAGCTTGGCGCTCCTCTCCAGGGCAGCACTCCAAGCGGCGGCCCTCCGCATCGAAGACCTTGAAGAAGAGCGTGGAGGCGCCATCGAGCTCAAAGTGGATCACGAGGGCGCCCCTCGCACGGCAGACCCGTGTGATCTCGCCCCAGCCGCGAGTCATGAAGATCTTGCCGGAGGGGACCGCTTCAATCTCTGCTCCCGTAGCAGGAGCGCTGTAGTCGGCGTGGTGCAACCAGAGCTCGAGAGGCCCCCTCGGCGGCATCACGTCGGCGAAGATCTTAGTGAGCTAGGGCGTAGATCGGTAGGAGGGAAAGACTTCGCGCGCACCCCAGTGTTCGAACCTTAGGGGTTTGCCGGAACCCCACATCCGGCAGGCACCATGTGGAGGAATGCTTCACCGCACGCTTCCCTCAAGAGGGCACAAGGCATGGAGTGACTGATGCTCAGGACTTCATCACCAAGACCACCAAGGAGCTTTAAGAGGCAAGAGCCATGCGCGGCGACCACCGCCCACCACCTGGCGCGGCTCCTTGTCCGGCAAGGATGATGAGCTATGCGTCTGCGTCGACATTCCAGTGCTCAACAGGGCCGCATCTCAGGAGCACTTCTGGCCATCATGCATCAGCCGGTGTGAAGGCCCACCACACAACTACGTTCGCATGCCTTTTGGCTTGCCCAATTGGGCTGTCACCTTCCAGCGCCACCTGCGGAGCATCCTGGCGGCCCAGGAAGCCAGGCACCTGGCGGTCCTTGCGGAGATGGCGACGGTCCTTCATGCCTTTTGGTTTATTCAGCTGGGGCCGCCCCTCGAGCTGCATCATCCCCAGGTCGCACGGGCCTGTCCCTGTGATGTGTATCCTTTTGCATCTTCAACTTACTCTGTTGGGGGCGCCCCTCGGGATGCATCATCCCCAGGCCGCGTGGGTCCGTCCCTGTGGCATGTATCATTCTTGCATCTATCTGAACTAGCTTGCCTCCTCCTACGGGTCACCTTATGATTATCACCTGCCAGTCCAGCACTTCGATGCCATGAACATCGTACGCCCTTGCAAACCCACCCGCGACCGCCTCATGATTAAGGACCGACACGACGTCTGTGCTCGGGTTAGTTCCTACAACGTCGCTAAACCCAAGAGGCTGAGCTCTGGCTCGCGGGCCAGCTCCCGTGTACATCACCTCCCATGGTCCTTGGTGCTTGGCCCTTGCATGAGCTAATCACGGGCGGATGAGCTAGGGTGCACGACGTGGTGCCTCGTCACCACGGGAGCCGCGCACCGGCTGTCTTTCTTCAGAATTTTTCGCATGAGAAGACTGGGCACGGCGTCTATGCTCGGGTCCGTCCCTACAGCGTTGGTACACCCAACGACTAAGCTCTGTCTGGTGGGCCGGTCCCGCTCACGTCACCTCCTGGGGTCGTTGGTGTCTGGCCTTCTCATGTGATCACCTCAGGAGATTCAATCGGCGCAGGTCACCTAACCATCTTGCAGGACCACCAGAGCCATCAAGAGCCAAGATCAGGCGCAACCCGCCTTGACGTAGGGCCTCGTGAGTCCCGCGCTGGCTCACGAGTGCCCAGACACACCTCGTCTAGCCCTGCCGTGCAAGCGACGTGCCAGGGCGGGGCTGTACACGCCCCGGGGGCTTCACTCAGAGCGAGCCCCCACCCATGCACCAGTGGAAGCACCATGCTCCACGCTGGGAGTCGACACGGTCGAGGAGCGGCTATGCCCGTGCAAGTGCAGAAGCACTATGCTCCCGCAGGTGATAGACGACTGAGGGTGGCCCCATGGCTGTACCAACCTCAGGGAGCCTCCAGGATCAGTGTCCAGCCTCGTCGCAACACTTCCCCCTCGGGAGAGTCGTGCGAGGGGGCTGGGCACGGGGGCTACGCTCGGGTCACGCCCAAGCGTACGCCACCCTACCAGGTCCCTCAGACCTGGTCGTCGCGTGCCCCTCCCGAGCGGGACCTCGGTGAGGACAGGTATGGAGGTCTGTTGGTACGTCACGGGTGACTCCTGAGCATCGCGTCTCAGGAGCCTAACTGGCCACGTAGCCCCTCACCCCTTGGTATCTGTGGCACCCCGGCTCAGAGAAAACCGGAATGCCCCGTATTCCAGCCCAGAGATCGAGGAGAAGTCTTCTAGAATACGGCACTGCTTAGCATAGAACAAACCAGCTTTCTATTATTACACGAATATGATTACAAGGTCTCCGATATTACAATGAATAACATCGGCACGGCGACACTACGCCATCCTCAGTTGCTCTATGCAAGCAGTAGAACAACTCGAAGCAACGGAAAAACTTCTAGCAGCGGAACAACGACAACAGTGGTGAACTCCACTCCGCAGGGACTCTGGCTGGAACGCTTATCCTAGCTTGTGAACACAGGAACAACACCAAACAAGCAAGCAATCCAGGCACGACCTGCAAACTGGCATGACACGCCAGGTCAGTACATTGAATGTACTTGCAAGCTCACAATTAACCAGAAGCATTCAAGACAAACAATAGCATGGCAATTACAGGTTAATTAGGGATTATCATGAGATCATCAGGATAACATGGCATGAACAATATGAACATAATATCGCTAGGACAATATATGATCATGGCATGAACATATGAATCTGATGATACTAGCATGCAACATGATGACACTACATGCACCATTTATTCTGCTCGGGTTACCTCGTAACCATCACATGCATCACTTACCAACCTCGGACATCACACGATCATCTCAGGATTAGATCAAGCTTGGTATAAACAATATCATAGTAATCATTAAATGACCACAAGGAGCTTGATCTTTACCCACGATTCTCGCACAATATCACGAATATCCAACAACTTGGTATCCTCGATACCACGGTGATCATTCCGGCGATCACAACCATGACCGACACTTGGTCTCAAACGGTGATCTTTCCGGCGATCACAACCAACTTATATGCTCATTGAACCGGGGTTGTCATTAATCAAGTTATTATTAATACTGTTGACTCACGGTGGGACCGACACGAACTGGGCCCTTATCCGCGGGCGCGGCTATCGATAGATTTAATATACACTCTGCAGAGGTTAGTACAATGTACCCACACTAAGGAACCCATGGCCTCGCACTCCCATTCAGGTGGACCAACGGCGTTCCGACAAATCCGATCTACTGCCATGACACTCTCCCGGCCACTCTGACTCACTGCCCATTAGGCTAGTCCTGGGTGGCCCCGTGTCTACCAAAGACACAACGACCACCGTCGTGGTCCGTCCAAAACAGGGACAAAAGCGCTTATCATCCAACCTATGGGCACACAAGGTTATGTCCGCCTACCTGATCAGGGTAAGCACGCCCATAACCTTCCCTAGTTGGAGGCACCGGCGAGAGCCATGACAATAGACCCAGTTAGGACCTCCCCATAAGGTAAGCGTGGTTGCACTGGTCAGTTTCGATATGGTGGCACCATGACTCAGCCAACAGTTGTTCAAGTTCAATTTAATCCGGTTAAACTTGAATGCAATATGCTGAGCCATGATAAAATAACATGATGCATATACAAAGCATGAGAATGATATCAACATAAGCACGAGATGCAACATAACTATCCACCATATCAACTATGAGTAATCTCCAACTGAACATGTCATAATGACGAGCATAAATATTACAAGTGCAACACTACTCATAGCATAACATGAACACTAGCATCAACCATAAATATCATGGAAGAACATAACAACAATGCAAGCATTTAACCAACGGGGTGCAATGAATTATGTATAACAACGGTACTCAGGACAGACGACAGTTATGCACCGAAGACCATCACCAACATCAACAGGTACTACTAGCAAGCATAAGCATATGAAAGGAATACTAGCAACTAGCAGGGCATGCTAACCAAGTGCATAACAACATAGCAAGAAGGTAAGCACTAACCTAGAAGCATTACCGAAACAACGATAACCATATTTTAAACAAGCAAACATTTAATAAATATTCAAGTTGAAAACCATGGCTACTACATGACTATCATGCATGTGGGTATTGTGGCTTGCCTGGGGGTGAAGAAGGCACCGGGAAGAAATGCGGTGAAGCCATGAAAGATTTGCCAGAAACAGTTCTCTCTCGGAGGGGCTGTTTACGTGCAAGGGCAAAAAGGTCATTTTCACAATGTCGAACCATAGTGAAAATGAAACCAACAGAATGGGCTCGACGAGACGAAGAAGTGGGCTTTGGAATCACCTCATTCGGTGTTACGGTTGAAAAGTTGTGAGGAGTTGCAGATCAGGGACCTATTGGTGAAACTTTTTCAGCAAACAGGCCCCTGGTGGAAAAACTGAATGTGCTTTCGGGCCGAATACGTTTTCTGAAAAGGGAAACATATTTTCAGCCGTAGAAGAAGAGAATACACTTTCCTGAAGGGAAAACGCGTTTTGGATAAAAGAGGAAGGAAATACGCTTTCACATAGCGAAAACGCATTCCAAGAAAACGTTTCCACTTATCCGAGTGGATAAGGTGCTGGCTCACTTACGGGTGGGGTCTGATGGAGAGGGGGGGACCCGCCTGGCTAGCTGGCAAGGCGTCGTCTTCCTCCCTCTGTTCGCTCACGCGAGGAACACAGGAGGAACGAGGCCCGGCAGGGGCGCTCAGGCGAGGGGGCCGGCCGGATCCGGCCATCTCAGGCCGAGCCAAGGCCACCAGCGGGTGAGGGAGGCCATGGCGCACCCGTTCAGAGGGTAAGCAGCGCCAGGGAGGACTGGAGAGGAGGGGAGGTCGCGGCGACGGGAGGCGCCATGAGCTTCAGGAGACGGGGTTCTCCGGTGGTGCGGGCACTCTGGCGACGAACGGAGGAGATGGGGAGGCTGGCGGAGGTGTGGGGAGTGCCGTGGCGGAGACGAGAGAGGGGGAGGAGCTCTGGATGGACTCGGTCGGGGTGGTGGCTGAGAGCAACGGCGACGGCCAAGCACCGGGAAGCGCGGCCTGAGGGCTTTCGGGCGAGGGGAAAAGGGTTGGGGCGAGCCGCGGGGATGAGGGGAAACTAGTGGACAGCTTTGGAGGAGAGGAGAGGGGCTAGGTTCGCCGGAACCGAGGAGGAACCGAGGCGGCCATGGTGATCTCTGGCGAAAAGAAGAGGGCGTCGAGGGCTCCGGTGGACTAGAGAGGCGAGGGAGGAGTGAATGAGTTGCGGGAGGGGTCGAGGGTCCTATATATAGGCCCAGGGAAGGCTCTGGAGCATCGCTAGAGAGCTCGAGCAGTGCTCTAATGGAGGTCAGAGGCTGGGCATGGCACGGGCACTGCTCTTAGCGGCGCATTGATGGCGAACCACGACGTAGCAGCGATGCAGGGCGATGCAGTCGAGCACGGGAGAGCTCCAGGACACGAATGGAGGTCGAGACGAGGAGGGAGGAGACGAGAACAGTGGCCGGAACAAGCCAGAGCACGCGTTCAGCCATGACGCAAGCGTGATCACCACGCGCACTAGCGCAAGAGGCGCTCTTTGGCATGGCCGACCATGTCCGGTAGATGGACCTTGGTGTCCTTAGTCCAACTGAAGAAATAAATCGGTCCAGGGGCAAAGAAGAGATTTGCACTTAGCTCCAAAAGTAAATCAGTAAGAAGGTGTTTGGAACTTGTTGTGGTTAAACCAGCTAGGTAACGTGGTAACTAATTTGTCTGGGGATGATCACACACTAAGGTGATTTTGATCACCAAAAATCAGACTAAGAGGAGGAGTTTAGATGGTGGTTCTAGTAGAAAGTGCAATACTGGCCAGAATTGGGGATTTGGATGATGCACTCACATACTTGATCTCTGTGAGCTGAAGTTTGGCAGAGAGGGGTTATATGATGATATGAAGCTGCTGTAAAGATTTCATGCCATTTGGAAATACCAAAGTGGCACTTGCTTCACAAAGCTTCATTCTGGACAGAAACTTGCAAAAATTATAGAGGATTAATGGCTTGATGAACCATGCCCAAAATGGGTGGAGGTAAGTTATATGGATAATAGAAGGCCTAGAAAAATTGCAGCCATATTGGAGCAAGATAAAATATACTTGCTTCACAAACTGAAATTTTGGATAGAATCAAAGAATTGAAGATGAGCTCACATGGAGTCATGAAATGAGCTCTACTTTGGTGGAGGGCTATGATATGATGACATGAATTACAAACACAGAACTCAGTTCCTGAGGACGGTTTCAATGAGACAACCCACCATGTACTCCTTCATGGCCTCTCACCACTACCTTTACCAAATCGAGTTCACACACTTAGCTCACACACAGTAGGACATGTTCATCACCATTCCAATTCATCCCAGATGAATCAGACCTGACTCAACTCGATGTAGTAGCAGGCATGGCAAACAAGCATGAATGAGTAGGCACATCAGGGCTCAAACAACTCCTACTCATGCTAGTGGGTTTCATCTATTTACTGTGGCAATGACAGGTTATGCAGAGGAAAAGGGGGTTTGTCGGTGTACAAAAGTAGGGGTCCCTTTTTGCACCCCTTTACTTGTGCGTGGGCAGTCGCAGCCCCACGCCCCTGGCCACGCTTGGTGGGGCAGAGGAAGCAAAGGCACAAGACGGACGAACCAATGCCAAGCCAGAAACACAAAGAGCAGAAGGGCGAGGTGGACTCCCCCGGCAAGAACCTTGCCGGGGCAACTTGCCCAACGCCAGCAGGGCTGCCACCCTTGAGCCTGAGAGTTCCGACGCCCTTAAACCACATTGGAACCAAGGCTAGGGAATCGCCTCCATGGTGGCATGCAGATCTTTGTGAAGACCAGAAGCATACAAGACTAGATGAATAACCAGAAGACAAAGATCCTCGGCAAGATCCTTGCCAAGGATACCCACAAGACCCCCGGCAAGCCCCTTGCCCGGGACGACTACGATGCCATGGCAAGACCCTTGCCGGGGCCCCGGCAGGACTCTTGCTGAAGACAACCGCGGGGCCGCAGCCAGGCCCACATCTGCCAAGACTCTGCCGCCGTTCCCATGCATCTGCCAGCCCACCAACTCGGCGAGCACCTGCGTGGCGACATGTGGCGCCTAGGCCAACTCAGCAAGCACCTGCGTGGTGGCATGCAGATCTTCGTGAAGGCTCTACCACCGCAGCAACTCAGCAGCCAGCCAGCCAGCGTGGCACTACCCGCCTCGTCAATTCGGACGCGCATCGAAGTCAGGCGAGGCGGCGACAGCTGGGACGAGCTTCCTTGCCGTCCCCGATAAAGCAAGAAGGCCACATCGGCAGCACATTAAATGCGTTTGTCCTATGGTGCCAGAGGATAGACTCGACCACTGCATAGCTATCCACCTCCTATGTGCCACTGTGGCAGCCCCTTTGTCTATAAAAGGAGGCCCGCGGCGTACTGGGAGAGGAGTCGGACTTTTTGGACCCTGCACGGCTTGTAGCTAGTCCAAGAACACCAGATAAACAGAAACTAGCAGGAGTAGGGTATTACGCATCACTTGGGCCCGAACCTGGATAATCCCCCCGCGTTGATCTCTCAATCCCACTCTTTCCACAGCCCCGCGCCCGCCAACTGTAACAAAAGGGATTCCTCGTGGTCCCGTAGGTGTCGTTTCCCACATCTTTGGCACGCCAGGTAGGGGGCGCAAGCCGTGGAAATCTGGTTTTCGAGCCGACGCAGCGACTCTTTCATGAGGATGGCTTGAAGGGAGGGGCCGACGTCGATCAACCGCCCTCTGGTGCCGTCCGCAGCATCGACGGCCTTCCGCGTGGCCCCGAAAAGCTAAGTCATGCAAAATTTTGGCTAATTTCATTTATATAAGTCTATCCTCCCCAAAAGATCTCGTTCCTTGTACGGGAAACCTGCACGCAATGAGACCCTTCCTCTATTGACAACGCCCTTGTCTCTGTCTCGAGTCCGCTCGATAGTTCATGCGGCCGCGCTAACGGCAAGGTGGCCTACCCGCTACCAGCAGCGCTCTTGTCCTGTTTCGAGTCCGCTCGACAGTTCAAGCGACCGCGCTGGCAGCGGCAAGGTGGATTGCCCGGCAGTAAGCGCCCTTCCGGCAGGGTGCTAAGAATCCGTCCTCAAAGCACCACGGCATGGGTTTACGCGCCGGCAGCCTTATCTCAACAAGCGTAGGGTGCAAACATACAAAGAAAGATCTAACGGGAAGATAGCATGCGTGATATTGAAGTACTACAGAGTTATATTACATCAAATAATCGCTGCGGTTCTAACTTAAGATTAAATTGTCTTGGTCTTGAACTCGCAGCGGCGACGAGAAATGGGGTGCCTAGTCCCGGTGCTAGCCCACCACCCTCTCAACTCCATGGACGCAGTCGATGTTGAGCGCCGCGAGGTCCGTCCCCTCCGGAAAGCTCTCTAGTGCGTCGGCGAAGTTGACGGTGGGGTTCGAGAATGCCACCTTGGTGAGCACCTTGGTCAGGGCGCCCCGGCAGAGCCTCCGGGACACGTTGGCTAGATAAGATGCCTGGTTGGAGCGGAGCTGCTCCAGGGCTCCGAGATCGCCCTCGAAGAACAGGGTTAGTTTGTCATTGGGACTCACGTTCGGCTCCAGGGCGTACCTCATATTCGGCATCCCCATGGTAGCCAGCTTCATGGTGATCCTTCCGGCGACATTGGCGAGGCCGCTGACCCAACGGTTTATGCCCTCCGCGTACTCCTTGTGTTCGGCGACGTCATTCCTCCGCAGCTGCCTCTCCTCCTCCAGGTCCTTGGTCAGGGTCTCTTTCCGGGCCCTGACCTCCGAAAGCGTCCCCTCAAGACCCTCCAGCTTCAGCTTCATGTCTTTGATGAAGTCGTTGGCCTTTGAGAGCATCTCGGCCTTGCCGAGGACTGCAGCCTGGGCCTCCACCAAAGAGCCGTTGAGCGTGTCCTTCTCCTTCGCCAGCTCCAGGACCTGTTCCCTCAGCCCATCCCACTCCACCTCCAGCTCCTTCACCTTGCTGGCATGGACCTGGGCCTGAGCATTGAGTGCCTCCTTGTGCCTCTGCTCCAGCTCCTGGGTCTGCTGCATGGCAAGCTTCTTGATCTCCTCATCCTTGCCGCGGAGGGTGGCAGCGAGCGCCTCCTCACAAGCGGCAAGGTCCTTCTCCTAGGAGTTCAGCTTGGCCTGGTGCTGGTGCCGAGCGGCCTCGTCCTTGGGGGCCTATTCCTTCGCCGCCTCCTCGGCTTTCTCGACATCGGCCTGCAGGATAAGCTCCTGTTTGCGCTCCGCCAGCAGATCCTGGGCAACCTTCAGTTCCTCGTGGGCCTGGCAGAACCAGGCCTGCGTCTCGGCGACGCGCCGCGTGAGATCCGCCTCGGCCTTGTCCACCGCCGCCATCCTGGACTTTGCCTTGTCCAGGCGGGCACATTGAAGCGCCTGGAGCTTCTGGAAGTTGGCGCTCATGGCCCGAAGGAGCCGCTCCTCCTAACAACCACCGCCACCGGCGCTCGGTTCATCAACAACCTCAAGCCCGGCGGCGGCGAGCACCTCGTCATCGAACACCTCCCCCTCGGTGGGTGCCCTGGTGCTCGCCATCCCTGGGAGGTGGATGAACAGGTTGTCGCTCACCTTTCGGTACTTGCTCGAGCCAGAGGCAGCGGAGGAGGAAGGTTGGTCGTCAACCACCCCCTCCCCGACAGGCCCCGTGCCTGTTGGGAATCGTAGCATAATTTAAAAATTTCCTACGCTCACCAAGATGCATCTATGGAGTATACTAGCAACGAGGGGAAGGGAGTGCATCTACATACCCTTGTAGATCGCGAGCGGAAGCGTTCCAATGAACGTGGATGACGGAGTCGTAATCGCCGTGAGCCAAATCACCGATGACCGATTGCCGAACGGACAGCACCTCCGCGTTCAACACACGTACAGTGCAATGACGTCTCCTCCTTCTTGATCCAGCAAGGGGAAAGGAGAGGTTGATGGAGATCCAGCAGCACGAAGGCGTGGTGGTGGATGTAGCGGGTCTCGGCAGGGCTTTGCCGAGCTTCTGCGAGAGAGAGAGAGAGGTGTTGCAGGGCAGGAGGGAGGCACCCAAGGCTGTTCTTTTGCTGCCCTCCCTCCCCCCTTTATATAGGCCCCCTGGGAGGGGGGCGCCGGCCAGGGATCCCATCTAGGGTGGGGGCGGTGGCCAAGGGGGGTGCCTTGCCCCCCAAGGCAAGTGGGAAGCCCCCCACCCTAGGGTTCCCAACCCTAGGCGCATGGGGGGAGGCCCATGGGGGGGCGCCCAGCCCATTAGGGGCTGGTTCCCTTCCCACTTCAGCCCACGGGGCCCTCCGGGATAGTTGGCCCCACCCGGTGGACCCCCGGGACCCTTCCGGTGGTCCCGGTACAATACCGGTAACCCCCGAAACTTTCCCGGTGGCCGAAACTTGACTTCCTATATATAATTCTTCACCTCCGGACCATTCCGGAACCTCTCGTGACGTCCGGGATCTCATCCAGGACTCCGAACAACTTTCGGGTTTCCGCATACACATATCTCTACAACCCTAGCGTCACCGAACCTTAAGTGTGTAGACCCTACGGGTTGGGGAGACATGCAGACATGACCGAGACGCCTCTCCGGTCAATAACCAACAGTGGGATCTGGATACCCATGTTGGCTCCCACATGTTCCACGATGATCTCATCGGATGAACCACGGTGTCGAGGATTCATTCAATCCCGTATGCAGTTCCCTTTGTCAATCGGTATGTTACTTGCCCGAGATTCGATCGTCGGTATCCCAATACCTTGTTCAATCTCGTTACCGGCAAGTCTCTTTACTCGTACCGCAATGCACGATCCCGTGACTAATGCCTTAGTCACATAGAGCTCATTATGATGATGCATTACCGAGTGGGCCCAGAGATACCTCTCCGTCACACGGAGTGACAAATCCCAGTCTCGATCCGTGCCAACCCAACAGACACTTTCGGAGATACCCGTAGTGCACCTTTATAGTCACCCAGTTATGTTGTGACGTTTGGCACACCCAAAGCACTCCTACGGTATCCGGGAGTTGCACGATCTCATGATCTAAGGAAAAGATACTTGACATTGGAAAAGCTCTAGCAAACGAAACTACACGTTCTTTTATGCTATGCTTAGGATTGGGTCCTGTCCATCACATCATTCTCCTAATGATGTGATCCCGTTATCAATGACATCCAATGTCAATAGTCAGGAAACCTTGACTATCTGTTGATCAACGAGCTAGTCAACTAGAGGCTTACTAGGGACACGTTGTGGTCTATGTATTCACACATGTATTATGATTTCCGGACAATACAATTATAGCATGAATAATAGACAATTATCATGAACAAAGAAATATAATAATAACCATTTATTATTGCCTCTAGGGCATATTTCCAACAGTCTCCCACTTGCACTAGAGTCAATAATCTAGTTACATTGTGATGAATCGAACACCCATTGCGTCCTGGTGTTGATCATGTTTTGCCCTAGGGAGAGGTTTAGTCAACGGATCTGCTACATTCAGGTCCGTATGTACTTTACAAATATCTATGTCTCCATTTTGAACTCTTTCACGAATGGAGTTGAAGCGACGCTTGATATGCCTGGTCTTCCTGTGAAACCTGGGCTCCTTCGCAAGGGCAATGGCTCCAGTGTTGTCACAGAAGAGAGTCATCGGGCCCGACGCATTGGGAATCACCCCTAGGTCGGTAATGAACCCCTTCATCCAGACTGCTTCCTGTGCTGCCTCCGAGGCTGCCATGTACTCCGCTTCACATGTAGATCCCGCCACGACGCTTTGCTTGCAAGTGCACCAGCTTACTGCTCCTCCATTCAAAATATACACGTATCCGGTCTGTGACTTCGAGTCATCCAGATTTGTGTCGAAGCTAGCGTCGACGTAACCCTTTATGACGAGCTCTTCGTCACCTCCATAAACGAGAAACATATCCTTAGTCCTCTTCAGGTACTTCAGGATATTCTTGACCGATGTCCAGTGTTCCATGCCGGGATTACTTTGGTACCTTCCTACCAAACTTACGGCAAGGTTTACATCAGGTCTGGTACACAGCATGGCATACATAATAGACCCTATGGCCGAGGCATAGGGGATGACACTCATCTTTTCTCTATCTTCTGCCGTGGTCGGGCATTGAGCCGTGCTCAATTGCACACCTTGCAATACAGGCAAGAACCCCTTCTTGGACTGATCCATATTGAACTTCTTCAATATCTTGTCAAGGTATGTACTCTGTGAAAGACCAATGAGGCGTCTTGATCTATCTCTATAGATCTTGATGCCTAATATATAAGCAGCTTCTCCAAGGTCCTTCATTGAAAAACACTTTTTCAAATAGGCCTTTATACTTTCCAAGAATTCTATATCATTTCCCATCAATAGTATGTCATCCACATATAATATGAGAAATGCCACAGAGCTCCCACTCAATTTCTTGTAAACACAGGCTTCTCCATAAGTTTGTGTAAACCCAAATGCTTTGATCATCTCATCAAAGCGAATGTTCCAACTCCGAGATGCTTGCACCAGCCCATAGATTGAGCGCTGGAGCTTGCATACTTTGTTAGAATTCTTAGGATCGACAAAACCTTCCGGCTGCATCATATACAACTCTTCCTTAAGGAAGCCGTTAAGGAATGCCGTTTTGACGTCCATCTGCCATATCTCATAATCATAGTATGCGGCAATTGCTAACATGATTCGGACGGACTTCAGCTTCGCTACGGGTGAGAAAGTCTCATCGTAGTCAACCCCTTGAACTTGTCGATAACCCTTAGCGACAAGTCGAGCTTTGTAGATGGTCACATTACCATCTGCGTCCGTCTTCTTCTTAAAGATCCATTTGTTTTCTATGGCTCGCCGCTCATCGGGCAAGTCAGTCAAAGTCCATACTTTGTTTTCATACATGGATTCTATCTCGGATTTCATGGCTTCTAGCCATTTGTCAGAATCCGGGCCCGCCATCGCTTCTTCATAGTTCGAAGGTTCACCGTTGTCTAACAACATGATTTCCAGGACAGGGTTGCCGTACCACTCTGGTGCAGAACGTGTCCTTGTGGACCTACGAAGTTCAGTAGTAACTTGATCCGAAGCTTCATGATCATCATCATTAACTTCCTCCCCAGTCGGTGTAGGCACCACAGGAACATTTTCCCGTGCTGCGCTACTTTCCGGTTCGGAAGGGGTGACTATCACCTCATCAAGTTCCACTTTCCTCCCACTCAATTCTTTTGAGAGAAACTCCTTCTCCAGAAAGGACCCGTTCTTAGCAACGAAGATCTTGCCTTCGGATCTGAGGTAGAAGGTATACCCAATAGTTTCCTTAGGGTATCCTATGAAGACGCATTTTTCCGATTTGGGTTCGAGCTTTTCAGGTTGAAGTTTCTTGACATAAGCATCGCATCCCCCAAACTTTTAGAAACGACAGCTTAGGTTTCTTCCCAAACCATAATTCATACGGTGTCGTCTCAACAGATTTCGACGGAGCCCTATTTAAAGTGAATGCGGCAGTCTCTAAAGCATAACCCCAAAATGAGAGCGGTAAATCGGTAAGAGACATCATAGATCGCACCATATCCAATAGAGTGCGATTACGACGTTCGGACACACCGTTTCTCTGAGGTGTTCCAAGCGGCGTGAGTTGTGAAACTATTCCATATTTCCTTAAGTGTGCACCAAATTCGTGACTTAAATATTCTCCACCACGATCTGGTCGTAAGAATTTTATTCTCCTGACACATTGATTCTCAACCTCACTCTAAAATTCCTTGAACTTTTCAAAGGTTTCAGACTTGTGTTTCATTAGGTAGACATACCCATATCTACTTAAATCATCAGTGAGAGTGAGAACATAACGATATCCTCTGCGAGCCTCAACACTCATTGGACCACACACATCGGTATGTATGATTTCCAATAAGTTGGTTGCTCGCTCCATTTTTCCGGAGAACGGAGTCTTGGTCATCTTACCCATGAGGCATGGTTCGCACGTGTCAAATGATTCGTAATCAAGAGACTCCAAAAGTCCATCTGCATGGAGCTTCTTCATGCGCTTGACACCAATGTGACCAAGGCGGCAGTGCCACAGATATGTGGGACTATCGTTATCAACTTTACATCTTTTGCTATTCACACTATGAACATGTGTAACATCACGTTCGAGATTCATCAAAAATAAACCATTGACCAGCGGGGCATGACCATAAAACATATCTCTCAAATAAATAGAACAACCATTATTCTCGGATTTAAATGAGTAGCCATCTCGAATTAAACGAGATCCAGATACAATGTTCATGCTCAAAGCTGGCACTAAATAACAATTATTGAGGTTTAAAACTAATCCTGTGGGTAGATGCAGAGGTAGCGTGCCGACGGCGATCACATCGACCTTGGAACCATTCTCGACGCGCATCGTCACCTCGTCCTTCGCCAGTCTCCGTTTATTCCGTAGTTCCTGTTTTGAGTTACAAATATGAGCAACCGCACCGGTATCAAATACCCAGGAGCTACTACGAGTACTGGTAAGGTACACATCAATTACATGTATATCACATATACCTTTGGTGTTGCCGGCCTTCTTCTTGGCCGCTATGTATTTGTTGCAGTTCCGCTTCCAGTGACCACTTCCCTTGCAATAAAAGCACTCAGTCTCGGGCTTGGGTCCATTCTTTGACTTCTTCCCAGTAACTGGTTTACCGGGCGCGGCAACTCCCTTGCCGTCCTTCTTGAAGTTCTTCTTACCCTTGCCCTTCTTGAACTTAGTGGTTTTATTCACCATCAACACTTGATGTTCTTTTCTGATCTCTACCTCAGCTGATTTCAGCATTGAATATACCTCAGGAATGGTCTTTTCCATCCCCTGCATTTTGAAGTTCATCACAAAGCTCTTGTAGCTTGGTGGAAGCGACTGGAGGATTCTGTCAATGACCGCGTCATCCGGGAGATTGACTCCCAGCTGAGACAAGCGGTTATGCAACCCAGACATTCTGAGTATGTGCTCACTAACAGAACTGTTCTCCTCCATTTTACAGCTGAAGAACTTGTCGGAGACATCATATCTCTCGACCCGGGCATGAGCTTGGAAAACCAATTTCAGCTCCTCGAACATCTCATATGCTCCATGTTTCTCAAAACGCTTTTGGAGACCCGGTTCTAGGCTGTAAAGCATGCCGCACTGAACGAGGGAGTAATCATCAGCATGCTGCTGCCAAGCGTTCATAACGTCTTGGTTTTGTGGGATTGGTGCTCACCTAGCGGTGCTTCTAAGACATAATCTTTCTTGGCTACTATGAGGATGATCCTCAGGTTCCGGACCCAGTCCGTATAGTTGCTGCCATCATCTTTCAGCTTGGTTTTCTCTAGGAATGCGTTGAAATTGAGGACAACGTTGGCCATTTGATCTACAAGACATAGTGTAAAGATTTTAGACTAAGTTCATGATAATTAAATTCATCTAATCAAATTATTTAATGAACTCCCACTCAGATAGACATCCCTCTAGTCATCTAAGTGAAACATGATCCGAGTTTAACTAGGCCGTGTCCGATCATCACGTGAGACGGACTAGTCAAGATCGGTGAACATCTCCATGTTGATCGTATCTTCTATACGACTCATGCTCAACCTTTCGGTCCTCCGTGTTCCGAGGCCATGTCTGTACATGCTAGGCTCGTCAAGTCAACCTAAGTGTATTGCGTGTGTTCCGAGGCCATGTCTGTACATGCTAGGCTCGTCAACACCTGTTGTATTTGAACGTTAGAATCTATCACACCCGATCATCACGTGGTGCTTCAAAACAATGAACCTTCGCAACGGTGCACAGTTAGGGTGAACACTTTCTTGAAATTATTATAAGGGATCATCTTACTTACTACCGTCGTTCTAAGCAAATAAGATGCAAAAACATGATAAACATCACATGCAATCAAATAGTGACATGATATGGCCAATATCATTATGCTCCTTTGATCTCCATCTTCGGGGCACCATGAGCATCTTCGTCACCGGCATGACACCATGATCTCCATCATCATGATCTCCATCATTGTGTCTTCATGAAGTCGTCACGCCAACGATTACTTCTACTTCTATGGCTAACGCGTTTAGCAACAAAGTAAAGTAAATTACATGGCGTTATTCAATGACACGCTGGTCATGCAAAATAATAAAGACAACTCCTATGGCTCCTGCCGGTTGTCATACTCATCGACATGCAAGTCGTGATTCCTATTACAAGAATATGATCAATCTCATACATCACATATATCATTCATCACATCTTCTGGCCATATCACATCACATAGCACTTGCTGCAAAAACAAGTTAGACGTCCTCTAATTGTTGTTGCAAGTTTTTTACGTGGTTTGTAGGTTTCTAGCAAGAACGTTTTCTTACCTACGTATGACCACAACGTGATTTGGCAATTTCTATTTACCCTTCATAAGGACCCTTTTCATCGAATCCGTTCCGACTAAAGTAGGAGAGACAGACACCCGCTAGCCACCTTATGCAACTAGTGCATGTCAGTCGGTGGAACCTGTCTCACGTAAGCGTACGTGTAAGGTCGGTCCGGGCCGCTTCATCCTACAATGCCGCCGAAACAAGAAAAGACTAGTAGCGGCAAGAAGAATTGGCAAACTCAACGCCCACAACTGCTTTGTGTTCTACTCGTGCATAGTAACTACGCATAGGCCTGGCTCATGATGCCACTGTTGGGAATCGTAGCATAATTTAAAATTTTCCTACGCTCACCAAGATGCATCTATGGAGTATACTAGCAACGAGGGGAAGGGAGTGCATCTACATACCCTTGTAGATCGCGAGCGGAAGCGTTCCAATGAACGTGGATGACGGAGTCATACTCGCCGTGATCCAAATCACCGATGACCGAGTGCCAAACGGATGGCACCTCCGCGTTCAACACACGTACGGTGCAGCGACATCTCCTCCTTCTTGATCCAACAAGGGGAAAGGAGAGGTTGATGGAGATCCAGCAGCACGACGGCGTGGTGGTGGATGTAGCGGGTCTCGGCAGGGCTTCGCCGAGCTTCTGCGAGAGAGAGAGAGGTGTTGCAGGGCAGGAGGGAGGCGCCCAAGGCTGTTCTTTTGCTGCCCTCCATCCCCCCCTTTATATAGGCCCCCTGGGAGGGGGGGCGCCGGCCAGGGATCCCATCTAGGGTGGGGGCGGCGGCCAAGGGGGGTGCCTTGCCCCCCAAGGCAAGTGGGAAGCCCCCCCACCCTAGGGTTCCCAACCCTAGGCGCATGGGGGGAGGCCCATGGGGGGGAGCCCAGCCCATTAGGGGCTGGTTCCCTTCCCACTTCAGCCCACGGGGCCCTCCGGGATAGGTGGCCCCACCCGGTGGACCCCCGGGACCCTTCCGGTGGTCCCGGTACAATACCGGTAACACCCGAAACTTTCCCGGTGGCCGAAACTTGACTTCCTATATATAATTCTTCACCTCCGGACCATTCCGGAACCTCTCGTGACGTCCGGGATCTCATCCTGGACTCCGAACAACTTTCGGGTTTCCGCATACACATATCTCTACAACCCTAGCGTCACCGAACCTTAAGTGTGTAGACCCTACGGGTTCGGGAGACATGCAGACATGACCGAGACGCCTCTCCGGTCAATAACCAACAGCGGGATCTGGATACCCATGTTGGCTCCCACATGTTCCACGATGATCTCATCGGATGAACCACGGTGTCGAGGATTCAATCAATCTCGTATGCAATTCCCTTTGTCAATCGGTATGTTACTTGCCCGAGATTCGATCGTCGGTATCCCAATACCTTGTTCAATCTCGTTACCGGCAACTCTCTTTACTCGTACCGCAATGCATGATCCCGTGACTAACGCCTTAGTCACATAGAGCTCATTATGATGATGCATTACCGAGTGGGCCCAGAGACACCTCGATCCGTGCCAACCCAACCGACACTTTCGGAGATACCCGTAGTGCACCTTTATAGTCACCCAGTTACGTTGTGACGTTTGGCACACCCAAAGCACTCCTACGGTATCCGGGAGTTGCACGATCTCATGGTCTAAGGAAAAGATACTTGACATTGGAAAAGCTCTAGCAAACGAAACTACACGATCTTTTATGCTATGCTTAGGATTCGGTCCTGTCCATCACATCATTCTCCTAATGATGTGATCCCGTTATCAATGACATCCAATGTCCATAGTCAGGAAACCTTGACTATCTGTTGATCAACGAGCTAGTCAACTAGAGGCTTACTAGGGACACGTTGTGGTCTATGTATTCACATATGTATTACGATTTCCGGACAATACAATTATAGCATGAATAATAGACAATTATCATGAACAAAGAAATATAATAATAACCATTTATTATTGCCTCTAGGGCATATTTCCAACAGTGCCAACCTCCTCGGCAGCGGCCTTGCGGGCCTCCTCGGCAATGCCGCTTGCCGGCCTCCCCGGTAGGCCCCTTGGCGGCCTCTTCAGTGGCAGTCTTTGCGGCCTCCTCGGTAGCGATCTTCTCGGCCTCGGCCTCGGCGTCCCTGGCAACCTCCTCGATGACGGTGTCGATGTCCCCCCGTTCCTCCAAGGAAGGTTCTGGATACCAGGAAGGGGAATGAGGCGGAGCCAAGGTCGAGGTTTAAAACGAAGAAGAAAGAATAGGTACAGAAAGCAAATAACTCACCCACACCGGGCTGGGAAGAAGTGGCGCCCTCCCCGCCAGCATTCGTTGCCGGGACAGAACCCCCGGCACCCAAGTTCGCCTCCTCCTCTTCCATATGCGTGGGCTTGGTGGTGGATGCCCTTGCTGGGGAAGCCCCACAGGGCGGCGTGGTTGAGAGGGGCGGCGTGTTGGGGGTGGCCCTCGGCGCCTCCTCCTGCTGCCGTTCTTCTCCTGCAAACCCAGCAAGATCAGCGTCAAAGATTCACACCCCAAAGTTCATCAATGGAGGAGTAAGTGATGAGCTTACGCTGGGGACTGAAGCAGGGGCTACGCCAGGGGCTGCTGTCCGGGCTACTATCCACCCGCAACGGCGTATGAGAAGTAGCCGCCAGGGGCTTGTCGCCCGTCGAGGCCTTGGCCCTCTTCGCCACCCTCTGGGCCAGCGTCTCCACGTCCCTATGAAGGTAAAACCACATCAAAGAAGGATAATATTGGAGTGACGTCAGGAGATGATGCGGGGGGCGAAATACTTACTCTTCCTCCACTAGCTTCCTCTTCCTCGCCGGGCTGAAAGATCCGAGGTCAAACTCGGCGTCCAAGGTGCTGCCCGAAGGGGAAGGAGATGGGGTCCCGTACCGCTTGGACGAGGAGGAAGCAGTCGCCTTCCTCTTCTCCACCGCGGCCTTCGCCGCCTTCGTCGCCACCACGGCTTTCATCGCCCTCGTCTCATGCACGAGCTGCTCCTGGGGCGGCTGCCGCTGCGTGATCCTACCGGGCCGGACCGGCTCACCAGAGCGGGCCCGCCTCAGGATGCGCTGCCTCCTCGCGACTGGGGGGTCGTTCACCTCGACCTCCTCTTCGGACGAATCGTCGCCCGCATCTTCAACAAAGGGGGGCCTCGGCGTTGGCGCCACTAGCCTCCCCGGCAGACTCCGCCCACTAGGCGAGCTCCGTCTCCTCCGCCGACTCGCTCTCCAGCGCCTCCTTGTCCCCGGCATCCTTGGCCGCTTCCTTGCCCCCGCTGGATTTGGGCGCCATTGCAGCTGGAAGGGGGCGAAGGATCAAGAGCAATGGGGGCGGTGGCAGCAAGCAGAGGCAAGAACTTTGAATCTTTCACCTGAGGAAGAAGAGAGGAACGGCGGTTCCGAGATTGGAAGAGGCGCAGAGGGTAAATGAGCAGCGCGCCTGCGGTTTCTCCTTTTTATGGGGAAGGCGCGGGTCGCCTCTTTACCATTTACTATGATGTGATGCATGAGGGCAGCAACCACCCCACGCATGACCCCCACGTCACGCATGACCCCCACGTCGTGCATTCAACGCGGGTTGTGGGGAAGCGCAACGAGCGAAGGGAGTTACTACGGTAAAAACTCCGCCGCACGCTCACCCGCGCACCATTCTGGGCCTGGCCCAATAACGCCCCGCGCTTATATGTGGCCCAGGCCCGGGGGCTCCTATCGGTGTACAAAAGTAGGGGTCCCTTTTTGCACCCGTTTACTTGTGCGCGGGCAGTCGCAGCACCACGCCCCTGGCCACGCTTTGCGGGGCAGAGGAAGCAAAGACACAAGATGGGCGAACCAATGCCAAGCCGGAAACACAAAGAGAAGAAGGGCGAGGTGGACTCCCGCGGCAAGGCCCTTGCCGGGGCGGCCTCCACAGCCCCGACAAGAACCTTGCCGGGGCAACTTGCCCAATGCCAGGAGGGCTGCCACCCTTGAGCCCGAGAGTTCCGACGTCCTCAAACCACATTGGAACCAAGGCTCGGGAAGTGCCTCCATGGTGGCATGCAGATCTTTGTGAAAACCAGAAGCATACAAGACTAGATGAATAACCAGAAGACAAAGATCCTCGGCAAGATCCTTGCCAAGGATACCCACAAGACCCCCGGCAAGCCCATTGCCGGGGACGACCAGGATGCCATGGCAAGACCCTTGCCGGGGCACCAGCAAGACTCTTGCCGAAGACATCCGCGGGGCCACTGCCAGGCCCACATCTGCCAAGCCTCTGCCGCCATTCCTATGCAGCTGCCAGCCCACCAACTAGGTGAGCACCTGTGTGGCGACGTGCGGCCTCTAGGCCAACTCAGCAAACACCTGCATGGTGGCATGCAGATCTTCGTGAAGGCTCTGCCACCACACCAACTCAGCAGCTAGCCAGCCAGCGTGGCACTACCCGCCTCGTCATTTCCGACGGGCGTCGAAGCCAGGCGAGGCGGCGATAGCTGGGACGAGCTTCCTTGCCGTCCCTGATAAAGCAAGAAGGGCACGTCGGCAGCGCATTAAAGGCATTTGTCCTACGGTGCCAGAGGATAGACTCAACCACTGTATAACTTTCCACCTCCTGTGTGTCACTGTGGCAGCCCCTTTGTCTATGAAAGGAGGCCCGCAGAGTACTGGCAGAGGATTCGGACTTTTTGGACCCTCACGCCCTGTAGCTAGTCCAAGAACACCAGATAAACAGAAACCAGCAGGAGTAGGGTATTACGCTTCACTTGCGGCCCGAACCTGGATAATCCCCCCGCGTTGATCTCTCAATCCCGCTCTTTCCACAGCCCCACGCCTGCCAACCGTAGCAAAAGGGATTCCTCGTGGTCCCATAGGTGTTGTTTCCCCCAACAGGGTTCAACTACCGCAACAAGTAACAGATGAATCGTTGTTGTCCTAATGAAGTAAAAGAGAGCAGGAGCGAGAGAGTGGGATTGTATCGGAATGAACAAGGGGTTTTTGCTTGCCTGGCACTTATGAAGATAGTATAGTTCTTCATCGGTGTCATCGATCTCATCGTCGAAACCACGTCTACTGAGAAGGGACAAACACCGGCAATAGAGAAAGAACACTATCAATGCAATGCACAATATGATGCATGAGCATGACATGTCAATATGCTATGATTTGAGCTAATGCAACTAGCAACAGGTTAAATGGAGTTCGTTTGAATCCAAGATTCAAATTCAAACTCCATATGTGGATATTCAAATGCCATTTATATGATCGGAAAAGCGCTACAGGGCCTCGTTTGAAGCGTGCCTGGGTGCGTTGGAAAGCCCTTGCTCCCACGCGTCAAACGGTGCAGGTGCTGTGTCACGGGGAGGCTGGAGCTCGCTGGAGTGGAGCCCGCGGTGGCAGCCGGAGCTCGGGTTAGAGCGGCGCAGCGCTATGGTGCACGGGAGGACGAGTTGGTGGCGGCGTTAGCTTGCTGCGGAGCTGCTAAGCACGTAGTCATGCTCGGGCACGAGCTTTGCTAGCTCTGGTTACGGCGGCGACAAGAACGGCGGCGGCCGGCTCTCAGCTCCGGTGGAACCACGATCTAGAGAGAGCAAAAAAGAGCAGGGAGAGAGGGGTTTGGTGAAGAGGCTCACAACGAGGTCATATAGCAGCTCAGTGGGCTCGGGGAGGCGACGGAGACAGCGAATCGGACGGCGGCATCCGGCGGCTGTGGACGGGGAAGAAAGGTCGGGGACGGCGCTTCGGTGCCCTTCCGGTCGCGCGGATCGGTGAGGAGGACGTAGACGAGGCGGCAGAGCTCTTGGATACGTCAGAGAGGCGAGAGGGAGGCTGTGGCTACAGCAACTACGAGCGGCGACGACAGCGGCGTTCGGCCGTGGCGGTGCAGAGGCGAGGAAGAGAGATAGAACAAAAGAGAGGGAGGGTTTGATCCGGACGGCACCGCGGGGATGGCTCGCGGTGTTGCACTGGCGGGGAGGCAGGCAAGCATGTGGAGGCGTGGCGCGCTCGAGCGTGTGCGCACTTTGTCCTGCCTCTGCCTAGAGGCAGAGGAGGAACATGACTGGCAGGTGGGCCAGGTGGGATGGGCCGCCGGCTGGGCTGCCAGTTAAGTTCCAGGTGGGTTTCTCTCTCTGCTTTCGGTCTTTTATTTCTCTTTTCTATTTCTCTGTATTTTGTTTCGATTTCATTTAAAACATCAAATCATTTTTTAAACTTTCTGTAAATCGTTATGTGAGCTCAGAAACTAGTCCAAGGTCACAAGCAACTTACAAAAATATTTGAACTTTATTTCTTATATAACATAAATATATCCAACTCAAATATGTCATTGATTTAATTCAAAGGCCCAAAATAAATATTTCTGTGATCCCAAAAATATTGGTTTGAATTTTACCTCTTACCAATATTTTCAGAGAGTAACAGGAACATTTCCTCGGACTGATTTGATGAGAATTAAATGTTGATTATTTTTGAGCGGATTCTGAGGGTTTCAACAAACCTCAATTAAACTTTCAGAAATTTTAGACATGATGCATGAGTGCATATGCAACTATTTCACTTAGGTATTCTAGGGCTGTGACAACTCACCCCCACAAAACAAGAATATCGTCCCGAGATTCAGGACATGAGGTATGAAGATAGAGGGGACACAAGGCTATCGCAATCTTCTCGATCCGGCTGTCCTCATCGAAGATATTGATTCATTGCATCATCTTGATCTTGACATCCTTGCTTTCGAGATCTTCACCCAACACATTGACAAAAAAAGAAATTCAACAGGAATCGATCTTCTCGAAGATCGAGCAACTCAAGATCAACTCATGGAGTGAGATATAAAAAAAACATCTCTTGAGCTGAGACATGAAACACACATCAGGGTGATGGAAAGAAGCAGATGACAAAGGTTCGAATTGGTAGGTAACAATTCCATGCTTAGATAAGATAGTGCATAGGTTGAAAAGTAGCGAGGAGTTAACTGCCATGATTCCATAACGAGGCACCTCAGGGAAGGTGACTTGTAGAATTATTCCCGTAAGTGGCAAAAGAATTACTTTTGATACGGAGATCATTGGAACTCTCTAAACCAACCTAAGGAAAATCACGAACGATCGTTTGAAAGAGTTCGGAGAAATGGCATACTCAGCTTGGAAAGAAAAACTAGAGTTACAAGACAACTCAGCAAACAGAAGGTACATTCCAGATGATGCCGAGGATATAACCCAGTGACTGAGCGTGCTCTCAAGAACTTGAGCATTTCCTTACTCATCAAGGTCTTACCAGCATCCGTAGCGAGGATCTTGGCAACACATCATACTATCATGATGAATAGAGATGGATGATGCAGATGCAAAGGAAGACAACACGTTCTCAGATTTCACCTTAGCGATGTCAAGGAAACGAAATCTGGATGATCGACCGAGAGACATTTAGCACTCCGCTTCTAATTTTCTCCTTGATGTGCTAGCGTAACCCATTTATAGATATGGTTTGGTATCTAGAACATCAAGTAAAAGGTCGGACTTTGGGAGCACAAGAATCCATGAGGAACAACTACTGGAGTAAATCCTATGGAATCCTTATGGGGAGGTGGCCAACTTCCTCAATCAAGATACTACAATAGTAGGTCTTCCGGCTGGGTGTGTTGGCCACGACATCCACTTTACCGGGTTACATAGAGACCAATATTATAGTTCTTGGGAAACGTCCCAACGATCATATCCGCGTGAGATTCAGATCTGGTTGGTGTCAGGATATTTGAGACGTCATGTCTGGAAAAGAAAGTTTGCAACACAAACGGACGAGATGACGTTGCGAGATTCTCAGGAGATGAACTACGATAGCAAGCTCCAAAACATGAGTTGGTACTGCTACACACATGTGAACGTGCTGCGTAGTAGTCTTACAACAAAACACTACCGAGTTCTGGTTGGGAACATCAACGAGGATATCGAAGTCCTTTCATATGTCCGGATTAGCACTACAAAAAAAATGCACTTCCGTTATGATACGTGTTTGTCACAGTAGGTCACGTTTTCTGTCATGCATGTACATCCATGAAAATTTTATGACAGAATCAAGATAGTCATACCTGTGCTGTCGTAGAAGTGTTCCATGACATTACCAAAATTATCATCACGGAAGTGTCCACTTCCATGACGATAAATCGCGCGTCACAGAAGTGCTTTCGTCAAGGGTGACCGACACGTGGCATCCACCGTAACGGAATGCCGTTAAGCTATCGGGTCCAGTTTTGGATCCGATAACCCGTTAACAGCCCCTACCAATGGGGACTTTCCACTTGTATAATCATCATTGGCTGGAGGAAACACGTGTCGGCTCACCGTTGGGACAGATGTCATCCACTCATTGGACCCAAAGCGCCTATGATACCTCGACATGTGGCACGGCCCAACAGTGGCCCATAAACATTAAATGGGCCGGCCCAACTAAAGGCCCACAAGATTTTGCGGCCCATAATGGTACGGCCCAGCTAAAGGCCCACAAGATTTTGCGGGCCATAATGGGCCGGCCCAGGTAAAGGCCCACAAGATTTTTGCGCGCCATAATGGGCCGGCCCAGGTCCAGGCCCACAAGATTTTTGTGGGCCATAATGGGCCGGCCCAGCTAAAGGCCCACGAGATTTCGTCAACATTAATGGGCCGGCCCAGCTGTAGGCCCACAAGATTTTAAGGACCCTAGTAGGCCGGCCCATTAACTGGCTGCCATGTTTTGGGCCAAATGCCGGCCCATATTTGATCCGGTCCATTAATGGCCTGCCACGTTCCGGGCATAATAATGGACCATATGAGATCCGGCCCGTTAAAAGCTTAGCACGTTCTGGGCCAAATTACGGCCCAGATCAGGTCCGGCCCTTTAAGAGGCTTTGGGCTAAATTATGGCCCATATCAGATTCGGCCCGTCAACTAGACGCTACGCTTTTGGGCCCATTTGCTAAAGGCCCATTTAGTAATTCGGCCTGTTAAGGGCCTGTTTAACATTTTGGCCCTATATTAATTTCGGCCTGTTAAAAGACCGTCATATAGTTGGGCCTAACTACGGCCCGGTTTGCATCCGGCCTGCTCGCAGCCGATAATCTGATTGCGCCAAACAAGGACCGAGACAATTTTGGCCTGTTATAAGCCCATCATTTGATTGGCACATTCATGGGCCGGGGTCTATTTCGGCCTGCTGCCGGCCCGTGAGCTGTTCGGCACGTTTCAGGCCCAACCTACTTTTTAGCCTCCTAAAGGCCCATTGAGTTTTCTTGGGAAAATAGGGCCGGCGGTTTACTCGGCCTATTAAAGGCCCGAATCTACTAGTGGGCCAGTTTACATTTAGGCCTGTTATCGGACCAAGATGACGGGGCCCATGATGCGGATCATACATGGTGATTTGCATGACGGCACGATTATGTACCGAATTTTACGGTTTGGCCGGTTTACTGCGAAGACAGGATATATATATATATATATACAGTAAAATAACTGCAGCATCGTGAATAAGAAAAAAACCTAGACTATACAATAAAGAAATTACGGCATATTACATCCACTGGGCATCAAAGTTCGCCACTATGATAATAAAGCAAAAGCAGACAGCATATTACATACACTGGGCATCAAAGATCGCCACCAGTGCAACTAAACACGCCGACAAAATAATATACAAAACCAACAACACTTCAATAGAGTTCAAGAAAGGTTACCCCTGCTCGGGAGCTGCAGCGCAAGCAGCTGAGCAAGCTGGTGAGACTGCACTTGTTTGACACTTATATCCTCCTCACTCTGAAAGATAAACAAGCAGACAGATGACAGGTTTTGCACATACAAGTATCAGTGCTGACAATTCATCACATTTCTTACTGACGAATAAAGTGACACAGTTTAAAATAGCATTAACACAATATGGTATTGTTCAGGTCAAGACATCGCAGGAAATGACATTGTGAAGGAGATGGCAGCTTCACGACACCTCTGGATTACGGATCAAGAACTCATAAGTATCAATGGTTAGTTTGCTGTCAATTTATCCCATTTCAGATTGGCAAAATAAGATCACTTGCTCTATATAGTTTAATTTACATGGCATGAAGAAGGAACTTGGTTGTACAATTGAAAACTTAAATTGAGAAGGACAAACTTTTGTTTATGAACTGGAGTACATAATAAACTTTAAACATGCAATTTGATGCAAACACCAAAAATAAACAGCTGTTGCAGTCATGCCTAACCAAATATACACAACAAAGTTTGAAGGCTTGAGAAGGACAAACTTACATTATTGGTGAAGGCAGGCTCTATAAAGCCCTTGTCCATGCAGATGGGGGGGGGCAATTCAAGAAGTTTACCACAGAATCTTCTTCATAAGCATTGCCTTTATTCTACATTTTGTTAAGAGTAAATATAGATGTGACAATATAAGAAAAAATGGAGAATATTTAAGATAAGATGAAGAGTGATGCTACATAACCAACTAGCTATAAATGTAAGTACATCGATACAGGCAAAAGGTACAGCCAAGAGCAATGCAGAGCTAAACTTCTTGAGTACCATCGGTGTTATCCAACCTTTTGGTAAGAGGAAATATAGATCTTATGTGTAGAAAATGGAGGGCAAAGAAAAATAGGCTGCAGAGTGATGGTACATGAACAACTACCTGTCAATATAAGTACACTGATAAAGGACAGCATGTACTTACAAGAAAGATGCAGGGCTAAAAATTTTCATTGGCATTGGATATATTCTACACTAATGTAACCATTCATACAGATCAGATAATTTCGAGCGAACAATTGATAAGCAAGCTATCATTCATACTGCTGTCACATAATGAACCAGGTATGTATGCAAGTACAGTGATACAGGAAAACAGGTACAAACATGAGCAAAGCAGCGGGCAGCATATATGCGATATCCTGTCGTTCTTTTCAAACCGGACTTCTTTTTCGAGCAGATTTCCTGCAAAAAAGATCCGTAAGGCACATGCAGAAAAGTAGAAGTTCAAATTGTCATGCAATATCATAGACAGTACCTCATCCTTGGAACGAGACCAGTGCATAACAAGGTTTTCCCATTCAATGTCTTCTAAATTTAGCACAGGAGACTTCACCAGAAATTCGTTTATAGACTTGGCATCAAAGTGTGATTTCCTCAGGTAACACCGATACTGCTGCAATGCTTCCTTGAAAAGCGCAAGCAAGCTTTGCTCGTCATGACTATCCAGATTGACCCTTGCCTACTTACAACAATGTAATGTAAATCATTGATGTGTTCAATCAGCAGAAAACAGGAAAAAATCACCATGAATAATAGCACTTACACGTAAGTGGGACAGGAAGATGTGAAAATGGTGTTTGTCTTCACTATAATCTTCCCATGATGGGAATATATGCACGTAGTCCCTAACAACATTGAAAGCATTCTCTTTTAAAATGGGAATAACAGGAATGGGGTTCCAATCTGCAGGAATAGGCCGTCTTTGCAGTTGGGATAGGTCTTCGGCCGGTGGACTTGCTGTACTTTTTGCTGGAGTGGGATTTTTCTGTGGTACGGCTGGTGCTATGGCAACTGAAATCGGCATACCTTTTGCTGGAGTGCAGGTCCTGTGTGGTGCGGCTATTGGTGTGGCCAGTGAAGTATGGGTACAGTCTGCTAGAGTTGGTCCTACGTTTTGTGTCACTGGTTGTACAGCCTATATAAGTGGGGTGCTTTCTGATTTCTCCGGCACAACCACGTTTTTCAAGGACTTTGCTGGTGCTCCTTCGGCAATCACCCTCTTCCTTTTTGATGTCTGATGCACAAGAACAACATCTGAGTGGAAAAACATGGTATGATGACAAATGGAATATGTATTGATAATGGATGGGCATGGCATCTCGACATATATGATGAGTAAACTAAGCAGATGGCGGTGCAACAAAGTAGAAGAAATGCAAGACAACATATGCAAGATACGTGCAATCAATAAAACCTTGCCAAATTAGAACAGGCACCTTGATGGGTGAACAGGACAGGCCATCTTCCTTTGACTCCTCGAGGTTAGAATAGTCATTAGGATCATATTCTGAACAAGAATCAACAGGTGGTGAGCGTATGAGTTTCATTGCATCCAGAATTGCACTCAATGCCTTGGTGCCAATTTTGTAAGTCATTGCGGTGTTTAGCTTCAAGAGTGGACTGCTGCTAGTGCGACACAAAGCAGCTACACAGATCATAGTGTATATATAACGGGAAAACCGTAAGCATCAGAGTAAAATCAGCAAAGTGGAACTTGCTGGAATATATGTGCTAGTATTGCCAGTACAGCTAGAAAGCCTTCGGATACCAGCTCTCTTCAACTGAAGGTGCCGTACTGTTAATATCAGTGTAACTCTCAAAGGCGACACAGCTCCCCGCATTTCCTTGCTATTCTTATAGGATTCAAGTGGGCAGGCCACTACAAATCCTATTCCCATGTTCACAAAATCATACGAACCAAACAGGCCCGACGAGTTCAAAGTGTCCATACCAACCGACCGTATAGACCTCTACACTACAAATGTCCCTGCTCATATTCACTACAAGGAACATACTGTACTACTATCATACTCCCTCCATTCCAAAATATAAGTCTTGGTAGAGATTTCCACTATGGATCACATACAGATGTATCCAGATACATTTTAGAGTGTAGATTCACTCATTTTGCTCCATACGTAGTCCATGGTGGAATCTATAGAAAGATCTGTATTTAGGAACGGAGAGAGTACTTATTAAAGAAAAATGGAAGAGGAACATGGTAAAGAAGAGCAAGCAGATTTTGGATAATAAAATGTTCGTTGCCGAGTGCCCACACATGATGAACCAGAGCGCATTAAGAAAGCAACTCCCTGCTGTCTCTCTATATGTGGTGCACGTGCTTTTTCAAAAGTAAAGTAGGAACATTAGCTGACCAATAAAATGTTATCTGTTTCAGTAATATCAGCATCATATCAGATTCTTACTTGAGCAACAAGTTTGGAATTATGAGTGGCACGTTGTTTAGCTTGATGGATTCAGGAGCAGTGCTAAAAGGTACGTTGATGGTACTGAATATAAAGGCATGTCTGCATTTGGGTCAGTCGACCATTTCAGGCGGTTGTATGAAGATCCTACGTCTCCTAACCCTTCTTCTTCCTCGTCTCTGATTCTTCCCATACAGAACACCGCACGGGCCGCCTGCCGGACCATCGGCCCCCACCACCTGAGTTTTCTTCGTTCGGCGAGGCCCCACCACCGCCCCCAACAACCAAAGTCCCCACCCGAGCCCCTTCGTTCGCACCGGCGAACTCCGGTGAGCTCTGAAAAATCGACTGACCCAATTTTGAAATTTAGTCTACTGTGATTTAAGTAGTGTGGAATATAAAAGGGGAAAACCATAAGCATTGGGAGTATAGTGTTGAGCGTGCCATGGTGGATCTGAAGGTGCAAACCAGAGAATGGCAACTTCGCAACCAATGTTTGCTCTCAACTAGCAAGTAAGTGATGGACAAGAAATCAGAGTAAAGCTGTGGCGATCTATTTTCTTACTGCGATAAATAAGTTGAGCAGATAAGAAAGAGTACCGCCTGTGGTATGGCGCCGTGTATGCATCTGCTGAGAATTTAACGGTGTTGCAGTAGCGATGGTTGTCGGCGGCGTGGAAGCAGATCTAGGAGGGTAGACGGTGGCAGCGGGGCGCGGTGGACGAGACGGTCGTACGAGCGGCCCCGGCAAGGTGGACGACGGCGGGGATGAAGCGAGAGGACGGGATGCAAGGATTATGGTCCGAAGCCGTGGATGAGAGAGGTCGATCTCTTGTAATGGACGGCGGCGTCGGGGTATCAGTTCCGGCATGGTGGAGGAGGACGACGGTGTATGTGGTGGCGGACGGAGGAGGCTGGGGTGGAGAGGGTGTTTTGGCGCCCTCGGAGTACGAATGGGGAAATGTTGGTGGAGAGGAAGGGGGGAACCATGTCTTCAGGGGGCGCTTGTCTCAAATGCGAGGAAATTTACAAACTTAGCCCCCGTTTCAAATTTCCTACATCACAGCAATATTAGTCGGTTGGGGACAGGACAGTAATCTCGCATACACCGAATATTTGCCGACGAGAGTTTGTTTTTGGCGCCCATTGTGTATGAATCGGGGAGGGAGTCGATTTCGGCCGAGGACACACTGTGTTTTGGCGCCCACCGTGTATGAATCCAGGTGACAGGCGGTTATGTCACGTTCGAGTGAAATTACAAACCTACCCCTATCGAGACCTATAGGAATCGAGCAGATAGGCTTTGCTTGGTAGGGATAGGCAGTAGTAATTTCCATCTCGCAGATTTTGGTTTCGGGCGGTTACTGCGACTTTCCCCGCTTCGTTCAAAGTTTGCAGAGTGCACGTTTACCGTGCCAACTCAATTCAAATCCATTTGTATTCTTTTTTTTCCGGTCTGGATCCATTTTCGATTGGAATAATGTTCTATATTCATCATTTTTATATATACTTTCAAAAGCACAACAAAGAATTCCGCTCCTTTATATGTATAATATGCTTTACAAATACAATGATGTCAAAATCATAAGGTTGAATTCAAAAAATTAAACCAAATTATGTTCTACTAAAATGTATGGATCAGTAATATCTACATATTAAATAACATAGATGCGCATGAATTCATATGAGTATGCATGTTTGATAGATCAATTTTGGCTCGAGTATGGATTACATGTATCATCATCTCGAATTCAAATATTTGAATCCCTTTTATGTTCACTCCTTTCACGCCCATCTCTCTCCCATGCATGCTCCATCATGTAGCTATCACTCTCTTTTCTCCAGCTCACCCCACACGCTCACTTCATGTTTCTCCTATCATCGCAAACATGGTCTCTCGACGTCTCCCTTGAGATGTGTCACATTCTCCCTATCATTATACATTACACGGTTTTCATTATCTCTCACGTCTCTACCGTTCTCTCGTATCACTAGGTAACTAAGCTTTCTTTTTCACCACCACACACACAGTCTCCACTCGTCTTTCACTTTGTGCTTCTCTCTATGGGATTCTCTCACACACCCTATATGTCTCTAGATATGAATCATACCACTAAAATTACTCTCTCTCTCTCTCTCCTGTAGACACAACATTTGTTGCGGTCTCCTTTTCGTCTCCATCCCAGACTGACATTATTCATTTTTTAATTATTCAGACAAACTCCTCCCTCTCTCTCACACACACACAACTCCTGCTTCCACTCCCCTTCCCGACTACCGTCTCTCTCTCACACACACAAAACTCTCGCTTTCGCACCCCCGTCTCGTATTTCTCTCACAAACATTTATCGACTAGCCTGTAGATAGGTTTATACACCCGCACACTCGTGCTTCCACTATCGCATACATGTCTCTCTCCCGCTCCTTGTATCTATGTAGATTTTTCTTCCCTTCTTGAGACACGCCCTCTCGATCCTGCACACACACACTATCGCCTCATTTTAAGATGATACCTCTCGCACACACACTCTTTGTGTCTTTATCACACATGCACTCCGTCCTCCTCCTCTCTCCCTCTCTCTCTCTCACACATGGGCTTTTTGCAACAACTAGCAAGATGCGCATGCATTGCACGGAACATGAAGATGCATTTGTATGAGTAGTTTATCTTGTGGGAGAAAAGGATGAACAAGGGAAGGCCTTATTTGCAAGTGTGGAGAGGGGTGTGGGTATCTTTTTGCAAAATTGCCATAGTTTCCTTCCTATCCGTCAGATATAGATCGGACGGCCTATATTGCAGGATGGCAGGCACACGATCATCACCGACTATGCTTTTTATAAGAGTAAGGATAAAAAACAGAGTTGGTGATGATGGTGGGCCTGCCATCCTGCAATATAGGCCGTCTGATTTATATCTGACGGATAGGAACGAAACTATGGCAATTTACCTGCACTCCTCTCCAGATTTGCAGATAAGGCCTTCCCTCGTTCATCCTTTTCTCCCACAAGATCTTGATGTTCCGTGCAACGCACGGGCATCTTGCTAGTAAGAGTAGAAATTAGACATATACCACTTCTCGAATCTTGAAACCAACAACATTCCTCCCTTATCTCATCAAAACCGCCAAAGGAATATTTTTTGGGTGAAACATAACATTTGTTTAGTGATATAAATATTTCAAAACTAGACTTTTTTTCTATCAAATCGGTGAATATGTATTAATCTACTCAGATCGTGTGGCAACGCATTGGCACATTGCTAGTAGTTATTATAATTTTGTGGACACCAGACAAACGGTGGAGTACATATACGAAGAGAAGAGGCGCACGCACGCAGTTGGTCTCTCGCTATCTCGCACAGATGAGTGTTACATAAAGGCAACATTAACAAATAAACCCTAAAACCCTAGGTGCACGATTGCTGCATTCGCGGGTACCAGGTACGTGGTGGAGCGCACCTTTGTAGGAATAGTCAGATCGCGTGATAATTTGATCCATAGGAGTTGATGGTCGGGACCACAGGTGAACGACTTGGAGGCGGTGGCTCGCCAGTTGCCACAGATCGAGTAGCCACATTTAAAATATCATTTTTCCAGCGGGGTTAAGAGTTCCGATTTTCAATGGCGCGTTATAAGTACTAAGTAGTTTTTAGAACGATTAGTATGGAGCGAAAATGGAATTCATAGTACTACCTACTACGTACCTCCGTGGCGTATGGTTGTATGGGTTTATGTTGCGAGATGTTGAACCTGGTAGTTCTAGGGCAAATACTATGTTTCGATTTAGATGTTCGTTTTCAGTAATGAAAATCGGAAGGGGGAAACCCTTCTTTGATTAAAAAAAACTACTACCTCCGTTCTGGTTTACTAGTCCCCATCGTTTTTTGGGTCAAAGTTTGTCCACGAATTTTACTTGTAAAATGTGAATGGAAAACGAGATTTTGTTATACGTAAATAAAAAAGGACTGGAGGGAGTGATTGCTCTGACACGGACATGACCTCTCATAGCGGAGGCATTGAACCGGCGCGCCGGCCAAGAGGGCCCCACTCGCTGCAGGCCCGGCTGAACACGCCTCCTCACCGCATGCAACCGGCTTCAGACTGCCCCGCCTGCCTTCATTGAATCCGCGCGTGTGTCGGCAACACGTCCTTCCGCGAGCCGGCCGGCATTTTAGAACACAAAAAGTGACCAAAATATAATTAATTACGCATGGTCTTGACTTGTTGTGCTCGCATGGTAGCAGGAACTAGAGGTTTTTCTTTATTCATAACTCTCCTCAATTTTTTCCGGCTTTGAAGTGAATCATGGTTGTGGACATTATGTATGAATGTGGAGATATCTGTGAACATGAGTTTGATGTGGAAGTTGAACTTGGAATGTCGGGCTTGCGCGTGAACTATACCATGTTCAATGCTTCGTCTGTTATTGTTTGGAAAGTAATTGCTGTTATTACATGACCCAAAAAATATATTTTGTGCCACATCAGTAGATGCACGGACATCACAACAGGCATGCTGACTGGATAAACATTTGAATCTAGCTACTATGAAGGAAATTTTGTATGGACAACAGTTTTAGATAGCAGGAGACGCCTAGCCTGCTCTGCTAGCTTATTTCTGGCTTCTTCCATCTCTTCTTTGGCATGGGTGAAGAGAGCATCTGATTGCTCTTTTCTCTTCTTCAGGAACTCAGCTACATTCTCAAGGGCTGCTGCACGCTTTCTTTCAGCCTTTACTAGAGCCACGAGGACACGAACAGCTGACGACTCCACCTGGCTTGTGTGTAATCGAGCATCATCTGGGAACTTGCACCTTGTGTGTAATCCAGCCTCATTCTGGAAACATGATCTCGAGGTTGACCATACTTCCCTCCTCGCAGGAACTACATCCTGACATGAAGTTACTTCTTTTTTAGATAATTACTCAGAGCAACCCAGATCCATTTAGTAGAAGCCAGATAAACAGAACTAGGAGAAGTGAATTCAAAAGGAAAAAATATAAAAACAGACTACAAGGTGAGAACACCCACTTCCTACATCAAGCTAAAAACGAAAGCATTAGGACGATTAAGACTCTTCGTATGACACATCGAAGAACACGAGGCTTAAGAGAAACAGAAAGTACAACATATACACATCAAAGAACATGAGGCTAAATGAAAGTAATTGAAAGGATGCTACTTACCAAAGCTCGTTTTACAGGTTCGGTGCAGCTCCACTTTAACTTGCCACGCTCCTTGAAGATGTCACCAATATCCCATGTTTGGTCTTCATTGCTCCTCTACATGTTCGCACTCGTGGTTTTAAAATCTCAACATGGCAAGAAAAATATACTACTAGTAATACTCGCGCATCTTGTGGGCAACATTAAAGCACTCATCTGCCATCTTAGAGCATCTCCAACAGAATCGCAACGCGCGACGCTTTAAAAAAGCGTTTACAGTGCTGAGATCGAGAAGTAGAGATAGAGAGTAGAGGATAGTTCTCAGCATAGATAGATAAAAAATAGATTATTCAACTACTCCTCGTCGTCCGACTCCTCCTCGGTGATGCCCTCCTCCAACGTCTGACTGTAGGTGTGAAGATATCGATCGTCGTCGGATTCCCAGGGCGACGCTGCTCCTAGCCTCATGTTGAATTACGCGTCCGCTTTTCGCCTACGCTTGTCCTCGCGATAGGCGGCTCGATCCGCCCTCCTCTTATCCCTCTCCGCCCTCCTTTGCTTGTATAACTCGCGCTCGTTGATGATGTCCTGCGGGAAGCGTTGGCGCCACAATGCCATGGCTTCCTCGTCCATCTCGGCGATGCCGAGACGGTGCACCCGCCTCTGGTTGTCGCGACAATCCTCGTCGGTGCAAAGCCACGGCAGAGGTGCGAGCTCCTGTGCCCGCTCCCGCGTCGGCACGTTGGGGTACTCGGAGCAACCTAGATCCATATAGTAGAAGCCAGATAAACAGAACAGGGCGATGTGAATTCAAAAGGAAAAAAAATAAAAACAGACTACAAGGTGAGAACACCCACTTCCTACATCAAGCTAAAAACGAAAGCATTAGGACGATTAAGACTCTTCTTATGACACATCGAAGAACACAAGGCTTAAGAGAAACAGAAACTACAACATATACACATCGAAGAACACGAGGCTAAACATAAGTAATTGAAAGGGTGCTACTTACCAAAGCTCATTTTACAGGTTAGGTGCAGCTCCTCTTTAACTTGCCACGCTCCTTGAAGATGTCCCCAATATCCCGTGTTTGGTCTTCATTGCTCCTCTGCATGTTCGCACTCGTGGTTTTAAAATCTCAACATGGCAAGAAAAATATACTACTAGTAATACTTGCGCATCTTGTGGGCAACATTAAAGCACTCGTCTGCCATGTTAGAGAATCTCCAACAGAATCGCAACGCACGACGCTTGAAAAAGCGTTTACAGTGCTGAGATCGAGAAGTAGAGATAGAGAGTAGAGGATAGTTCTCAACATAGATAGATAAAAAAATAGATTATTCAACTACTCCTCGTCGTCCAACTCCTCCTTGATGATGCCCTCATCTGACATCTGACTGCAGGTGTGAGGATACCGATCGTCGTCGGATTCCCAGGGCGACGCTGCTCCTAGCCTCATGTTGAATTGAGCGTCCGCTTTTCGCCTACACTTGTCCTCGCGGTAGGCGGCTCGCTCCGCCCTCCTCTTATCTCTCTCCGCCCTCATTTGCTCGTAGAACTTGCGCTCGTTGATGATGTCCTGCGGGAAGCATTGGCGCCACAGCGCCATGGCTTCCTCGTCCATCTCGCCGATGCCGAGACGGTGCTCCCACCTGCGGTTGTCGCGACGACCCTCATCGGGGATAAGCCATGGCAGAGGCGCAAGCTCCTGTGCCCGCTCCCGCGTCGGCACGTTGGGGAAGTTCAATGTTCTATGAGGCCACCGGAGGCGCCACGCCGCAGCGTTGTATGCGCAGGAGGCCTCCTTGGCGGTGTCGAAATTTCCGAGGCCGAGGTGCATCCCGCGGAACCGGATCTCGGCGGAGAAGCCGCCGGAGTGGCACGCGCGGACGCCGCGGTATCCCGAAGTTTCCCGGCAACGCGGCGGCATGGTGGTGCGGCGGCGGTGAGGTGAGAATGAGCAGGGAGAAAGCGGTGGCGAGGCACAAAGCGGGGAGAGAACAGTGGCAAGGCACAGAGCGGTCGGAGGGCGTTGGATTTTATAAAGCGCGCCGGACGCCGCGCGCCAAAACTAGCGCACGCCCGGCCGCTTTTTCCCGCGTGCGCGCAATCCTTTCCCGACGTCTCTTCTATCTCTACTCTCTTCTCTACTGTTATATTTATTTTATATTTAATATTTATCTCTACTTCTCTACTCTCTATTTTTTTCTCTACTTTTTCCCTACTCTTATAAAAAACAGAGTTGGTGATGATGGTGTTCCTGCCATCCTGCAATATAGGCCATCCGATTTATATCCGACGGATAGGAAGGAAACTGTGGCAATTTTGCAAAAACATACCCACACCCCTCTCCACATTTGCAAATAAGGCATTCCCTCGTTCATCCTTTTCTCCCACAAGATAAACTACTCATACAAATGCATCTTGATGCGTGCAACGCATGGGCATCTTGCTAGTTCTAAAAAACTATCCATCATTTGCCACACCACTACTAGGAAAAGGGCTATAGATGGAATGGCCACTAATGGCGCACCAGACATGTGGTGCGCCATTGCTATGTAGCAGTGGTGCACCATGTGCTGGTGCGCCATTAGTGTGAAATACACTAATGGTGCACCAGACACACGGTGCGCCATTAGTAACAATTTTTTTTCCAGACATACTAATGGCGCACCAGGGCACAGTGCGCCATTACTAGTTCTAACTAGTAATGGCGCACCAGCCACATAGTGCGCCACTAAAATATTTTTTTTATTTTTTACTTTTTTGCAAAACTACTAAGGGCGCACCTGGGGCAGTGCGCCATTACTAGTTTAAGCTAGTAATGGCGCACTGCTCCCTGGTGCGCCATTAGTGTCTTTTTTTTGCAAAACTACTAATGGCGCACCACCAGCAGGTGCGCCATTAGTAACCAGGGTTACTAATGCCGCATTAGGTGGTGGTGCGCCATTAGTAACCTGGGACGAGCTAGATATTTTGGACAGCCACACCTACCCACTCACTTTCCCCACTTCATTCTCTCCTCCCTCCTCCAAGCTTATCTCGGCTGCCTCCTCCTCCTCACCTCATTTGCACCATAAATTCATCCAAATTACGTGGTTAAACCCCCTTTTTTTGATAGGTAAGTAAGGGGGAAGCTATCTTTATGTTGTTCTCCCTCCAACAACGTGCACATGCACTTTTTATGTCCTAGCTAGATCTATGTATGTTTGTGATGTTGCATATGTTTGTGGTGTTGCATATATGTTTGTGTTTGCAGGTACCGGTATTTGAAATGCGATAGTTGCCAATATTTTGCCGGAATGTTGATTCATTTCCGTTTCGGCGAGAATTTTGGCACTATGCATTCTTTTTGGTCCTATTTTTAGGGAAAGTCATGCCAAATTTGTTCTTGGTTCTAAAATATCGTTTTGCTCTACCCCGCAGGCGACCATGGTCCGCACGATGACCGAAGGCATTGTGAATAGGTTTTTGAGCTCCGCGAAGGCCGAGATGCTTGAAAAGAACGAGACGGAGATAAGATGTCCGTGTCGAAGATGCAAGCTGAAGAGCCTTATTGCGGACCCGGATTCCGGGCAGGTGCGGGACCACCTGCTCTTGCATGGTTTCATGGATGGCTATCGGTGGCAAGGTGATGAAGATGACTATGAAGTCGTCCATGGGGGTCGGGCAAGAAATGAGGATGGGCAGCAAGACAACCACCGCGGCTCGGGCAGGCGAGAAGACGAAGAATCTCCAGGACATGATCACGACGGTGATGCTGTACACAGTCATCATGTAGAAGATGCCAGACATGATGATGAGGAAGATGCGGGAGCAGACGAAGGGCATAATCATGAAGATGAAGATGCCGGTGGAGCACACGACGATGGACCATCGATGGGCTGGGTGCAGGACCCTCATATTCAAGAGTTGCTTCTCAAGCAAACGGATAACGCAAGAGCTGCCGCCCGAGAGAAAGCCAAGCTTGATCAACTGGAGATAGACGCGGTTACTCCATTGTATGAAGGATGCAGGACCGAGGATACCCGCCTAAAAGTAACGCTCATGGATCTGGAGATGAAGGTAAAGCACAAAATGACCGACGCATGCTTCGACGAGAACATGTCATTCTGGCACGAACGTCTTCCCAAGGGGAACAAGTGCCCGACCAGTTTCGAGGAGGCGAAGAAAATCGTGTGTCCTCTGGATTTACTGCACGTGAAATACCATGTGTGCATGAACAATTGCATCATTTATCGGGACGAGCACGCGGAGTCTACCATGTGTCCGGTGTGCGGCGTCACTCGATACAAGAAGAGGAAGAAAGCTCCTCGAAAAGTGGTGTGGTACTTTCCGATCACTCCTCGTCTGCAGCGGTATTTCGCGGACCCTAAGGTAGCAAAGCTCCTGCGTTAGCACGCGGATAGGGAGGAGAAGAAGCGAGAAGATGACGCAAATGATCCGGAGATAAATAAAAAAGACAAGATGCTGAGTCACCCTAAGGATGGGAGCCAGTGGCAAGCGTTGAACTTCGAACACCCAGAATTTGGGAACGATCCAAGGAACATCATGCTGGGCGCGAGCACCGATGGAATCAATCCGTTTGGCAGCCAGAGAAGCACACATAGCACCTGGCCTGTGTTTGTGTGGATGTACAACCTTCCCCCCTGGTTGTGCATGAGGAGGAAGTACATTCACATGAGTATGCTAATTGATGGACCGAAACAACCAGGGAACGACATCAATCTGTATCTGGGGCTGCTGGAAGAGGAGCTAGACACGCTATGGAAAACGCCAGCCAATACGTGGGACGCCGTAGAGAAAGAATATTTCCCTATAAGAGCCGCACTGCTCACGACGGTGCACGACTATCTCTGTTTCGGATATCTCGCGGGGCAGGTGGTCCACGGATTTTCTGGACGCGTCAGGTGCATGGATGACACAACGTATCGCCAGCTAGATAGAGATCTCGGGTCTTCGAAAACCGTGTTCATGGGACATCGAAGGTGGCTTCGCGATGATGACCCGTGGAGGAAACGCAGGGATCTGTTCGATGGTGAAACCGAACCCCGAAGATGCCCGCATACGAGGAGCGGCGAGGAAATAGACGAGCTGTTAAAAAATTGGAAAGATTGCCCACTGTCGGGAAAGAAGAAAAAGGCGCCAGAGCCGGGAAAGAAGCGAAAGGCGCCAGAACCACTTTTGAAGGTATGGAAAACGAGGTCTGTTTTCTGGGACTTGCCGTACTGGAAGATCCACCGTGTGCCTCAGAGCCTTGATGCCATGCATATCACGAAGAACGTGTGCGAGAGTCTGCTTGGTACCCTGCTCAACATGCCAGAGAGGACCAAAGATGGGCCGAAAGCAAGGGCAGACTTGAAATCAATGGGCATCAGGGAGGAGCTTCACGATAATGATGATGATGATGATGAGGCGAAGCAGGACACAGAAAGTCGTCGCAAAGGCAAAAAGGCCAAGAAGACCGGAAATGAGTTCCCTCCCGCGTGCTTCACTCTAAGTCAGGAGGAGATCGATCAGTTTTTCACCTGCCTCATGGGAGTAAAACTTCCTTCCGGTTACACGGGGAAGATAAGCAGATACCTAGACTCAGTGAAGTAGAAGTTCAGCGGGATGAAGTCTCACTTCTGTCACGTGCTGATGACGCAGATACTTCCAGTTGCAATCCATGGGATCATGGGCGCGCACGTCCGTGAAACGCTATTTGGCCTATGCAACTTTTTCGACGTCATCTCTCGAAAGTCGGTTGGCGTGAGGCAACTCAGAAGGCTACATGAAGAGATCGTGGTGATACTATGCAAGCTTGAGATGTACTTCCCTCCCGCATTCTTCGACGTTATGGTGCATCTGCTGGTCCATATCGTGGAGGATATCATCCAACTCGGGACGACGTTCCTGCACAACATGATGCCGTTCGAAAGGATGAATGGTGTCATCAAAGGATACGTTCGCAACATGTCACGTCCAGAGGGAAGCATAGCCAGGGGCTTTCTGACCGAAGAGTCCATCTCCTACTACACGAATTATCTAGGCATCGAGAACCTCGTTGGTCTGCCCATCAACGGGCACCTCGGAAGGCTCGCTGGATGGGCTCACCGTGAGGGTCGCCGCGAAATGCATGTCGACTTCGATGGTCGACTCGCCGACTTTGAAAGAGCAAACCTAGTCGCGCTACAACACATAGACGTGGTCGATCCTTGGGTGGTAGAGCACAAAACGTTTATTGAGAAGACGTACAATGACCGAGGCCAACAGAGGACGGACGGAGATATAATCAAAGAGCACAACTCATGTTTCACGCGTTGGTTCAAGCAGAAGCTTCTGTCGTACCCTTTACATGAGGATTCTTCCGCGGAAGAACAACTCATATTCGCCTTGTCACAGGGCGCCGAGCACAACCTGATGACGTATGAGGCGTACGATATCAACGGCTACACATTCTACACCGAGGACAAGGACATGAAGAGCGATGGTTATCAGAACTCCGGGGTAACGATGGAATCCTACACCGGTAATGACAAGGACAGATACTACAGAAGGATCGAGGAGATCTGGGATCTGAGCTACGCTGGAGAGAAGGTCCCGATGTTCCGTGTCAGATGGGCCAAGAGCGTCATAAAAGAAGACTGGTATTTCACCACCATGGTTATACCCGAAGCCAAATCCAAGACCGCAGGCGCGAACGTCACCGCGAAAAATGAGCCATGGGTACTGGCTTCCCAAGTGGACCAATGCTTCTTCATTACTGACCCATCAAAGCCCAGTCGTGTTGTCGTGAGGAGAGGCAAAAGGAAGATCATAGGAATGGATGGAGTCGCGAATGAGCAAGACTTCGACAAGTACGGCGACCCGAAGATGGAACATGACGACGACGACGAAGTATCAGCATACACCACAAGAAGAAGCAGGACCACCCTACCTAAAGGACGTCCGTTCAAGAGAAGAACTCCATTTACGAAAAATAAGGGCAAGAAGATTGTGAACAGATAGCTAGCTAAGATCGATTGTATTTGAATTGTAGCCTTCATTTCTCGATTGTATTTCATGGGCAGTATTTGAACTCATGAATGTTTTTAAATTTCATGGACACTCGATCTCGATCCCCCTCCATCTCGATCGCTATCCCACCTCGCGAGATTCGGTCCCCCTCGCCGCCGAGCACCCCCCGCACCATCTCCCTCGC